>NC_056726.1:1922104150-1922116650 GCF_019279795.1 Protopterus annectens
GTAATACTCTCTCAAATTTGAAGGTGTGTTTGCAGTAGAGACTTTGTCCTCTCCTGCTTTATGTTGCACTTGGTGTTACATGTGGGAGGGGGATTGTCAATGAGCCTTTACTCTTACCTGCCTTTTTCTATGTTTTAATTGTGTACCAGGGTGTTTGTAGGGGAGCTTTTACTCCTGCCTGCTTCCATTTTTCACATCTGGATTGTTTGTGGGGGAAAGGTAGTTCCTCCTCACTGCTGTCTGTGCCCTTTTTTACATTTTGAGGTATTTGCAGGGGGATCATAGATCCCACCTGCAATCTGTACATTTCAAACATTGCTAGATGGGCATATGAACTGCCAGACATCAGTACCTTTTCACATCAGGTTTTATAGTTGCAGGAATTGAAATAATGAAACTCGAATGTCTGATAACAGGCATTTGTAAAATATTTAAAAACATAAACATTTGAATAAACCAGAACTTAATTGATAATCATGCAGGTCTTTGTTGAATCATGTTTTCTACTGCTGTCTTTACTTTTACATCAATTAGCAGCTTTTTAGCTTTTGGATAATTCTGAAGATGGATTTATAGGTGGGGAGCAATAACTTTTGTTAACAATCCTGTCAGAGAAACACAGATAAAACACCAGTTAATGGAAGAAATGGATCCAGAGAGGAACAATTAAAAGTTTGTATAATATAGGGCAGTGCTGTTGTAACATATATGCCAGGATATGTAAAATAATACACTGCATCTAAATATGTGGTCTGAAAGCAGATGATTTCTAGACCATAAAATTCTCACCTTCTAAAGGAGTGAACCGAGCAAACATCGGCTAGAGCTTAACATAGCCAAACATGCTGAACAGAGTACAGTGCAGTGAAAAAAGTCACATAAAGTATGCACAGCTAAGCACACTAGAACTTAATTATACATTTGCCCAAATAAAGCACTAAAGACAAGATTCATGGTGTATACAAAAGCTGTCACAAATGGACCAAGCCTCATAGGCAAACCTACAGAGACACATCTTTGAAAATGCAATAATCTCTGAATAGAAACTCCTTACCTAATTATCCCCACAATGCCCACAATACCCACATGAACCTACATGTTATGTAATAAAACATCTCATTAATTGTTCCTTTAGTTGAACGTATTAAGGATTTTTTTTAGTGGGCAGCCTCCTTTACATTAATATCTAATGGTCTTGTGACATTCATTTTGTTAATAGTTTGGTAACATGGCAGTATTCCAAGAAAACAGTTCATTACAATTTAATTTTTTGGGGGGTTAATATTAATCATATTCTCTAGATAAAATAAATGAAAAGATTTACAATATGTGTACTTTACATTTAGAGTATAAAGGATTTATCCGAAAGTGGGCCACAAACTATATTTATTCATGTCTTAGGATGTCAAAAGCAAATAAAAATTAAAAGTGTAACAAGAAAAATGCAAATCTTTTTTTCTGTGTTAACAGAGGCACAACTATTGACTGCAGCACAGGGCAGCCTGGAAGTCATTAGAAACAAAAGCTGAACTGTACTGAAGTTCACAGAGAATCTGTTATGTCCACTGAATAATGAAAAATTATTGACATGGGCCTTCTAAGCTCTAGCAATTTTGACATGAAAGCATTTGTTAAAAAATATTGACATATTGAAACTATGAATTTCTCACCAGTTATCATAAAGGGCATAACACAAAATGCTGCAATTATTTAAAAATGCTCATGTTCTGGATCTGGATCTGAAAACACTGTCAAATTATTTGTAGGAAAGGTTGTTATTAAGTGACCGGTGAAATACCAAATAAAATAAATAGCTGCTTCTCTGAAGGATCATTTATATTACATGGCTAGCCTCAAAAAATATGAACATGTAGAGACACACGTGTGCATGTGCGTGTACACACACACACACACACACACACACACATGCACATGTATTTTAAGGTTGTTGTAAAATCCATTTCTGACGTGTGCTTTAACAGTTATGCAGACACATAACGCTTTATGCAAAATTAAAGACGAACCAACGAACAATCCCAAAACACAAAATGACAGACTAAAAAACCTACATAAGTCATGCAAATGTGAAAATATAATATCAGGAAGAAGGAAGAAAAATAAAGATTTTTTTGTGCTTAACAGTATTTCTGTATGTGCCTTCAACTGGATATATGAAAATAATGACAAAAAAAGAAATAGCATACAAGTCAAATTTATGGAAAAAATCTTGGAAACCAGTGAAACTACAGTCATGATACCTCTGAATATGGGGACATCACAATGAACTTTGTATATTTCAGTTCACTTGACTAAAACATACATTTGATAGTACCGACTGTTGATAATTAACTGCTGCACTAGAGGTGGGAAGGGGAGGAGGAGACTATAAACACCAAATAACGAATGGCATAAACATGAACTCTTTTTAAAATATATATGCAGTGCCCTGACTCTGCAGTGGTGGTGCTGTGGTACTAGCGTTGTCGCCTCACAGTACGACATTGTCCTGTTCGATTCTCAGCTAGAGCGTCTTCTGTGTGGAGACATGCGTGAATGGGTGTACCTTCGTTGAAGGTTTTGCGTTAGAGCTGGAAACTCGACACATAAAAATCTACTGCCAATCTTTAGCAGACCGGAGCTCTGCTGTGGCGACCCCTAACCGGGAAAAGCCGAAAGACACAACAACAACAACAACATGCAGTGCCCTGACTACATTTCAGAAACAAAAGAATCACATCAACCTCACTGTTATAAAAAGTGTGAAGACTGCACTGCTGCATAGATCCCGATCACCAGGGAAGTATATCAGATGGCAGCTAGAAGTGTTATAAGCTAAAACACACCTCGCACTGTTACACAAAGACACTCAGAAGTGAAGACCACTGCTGATTGGTCAATAGCATTAAAAGATGTTATACACTTTTTACTGGCACATGTCCTTTTTGCTGTCTCAGTGGAGCAGTTAAAATAGTATTGGAAAGGGTTATGACTGAATCTCCATTCACAACCACTTGCTATGTGTTTCAAAATGCTTGCCAAGAAAATCAGTATCTCAAACTTCTCTCTTAAAGTGAGCTTACTGGCATTTTATTTTTATTTTATTTTTATTTTATTTTACATTTGTTAACCGGGCTAGTCTAACTGGATATATTTCCATTTTCAGTAGAGGCCCAGGGAGAAAAGCTCCATTGGCAACAAATAAAAATTGAAATTTAACAATTAAAAATTAAAAATCAATATTAATACATAGTAAGTGAACGGATTTCAAAAGAAGATTATTAAAAAGACAGGAAGTAATAAGAATAATAAAAAAATACAGTAGTATTAATAAAGTAAAGTAGGTATTTACAATAGTAAAGGTGACAATATGTACAGGATAATTCAATATGCAGTGAGATACATATAGACTATCAATACATCAAACAGGATAGAGACTTTCAGAGCATCAAGCAGGATTTGTTTCTTAAACACAACAATGTGGATATCAACAGAGACCCAATCATGATCATCAATGTTATTAATTTCAGCCAAAGACAGAGCATCCAAAAAAAAATTATTTCCAGAAAGTCACCCATGTGTTCTTCAGCTTAGGACTACTTAAAGCATGGAGTGAATTAATTAATTCATGTTCTGACCTCCACAAGAATCAAAGGAAACAGGAGAACCTACCTTTAAAGAATTATGTGTTTATTATTTCTTAGCACTCCCCGCAAAAAATCCAACACCAGCAAGGCAACCTATTGGCACAGGGACAGGATGTCTATCTGTAACACTAGTAGCCTGTGACTGACTAGTACCCTGGGAAGTTGGAAGGCTGACCAGGGAGATAGTCTTGAGTGAGTGATGGCCAGATTGCCTATATCTGGTGAGGGCATATGTTTTTGTGACACAATGCTACTCTATAGTGGAGGCTTGAATTGAGGGCTGCATAAGTGTCTCACAAGCATTTCTGCATGCTGACAGAAGGATGGATATCAAGGGGTCATGAGAATGAGCACACATACGCATGCATTTAAAACATTTCATGATCTTCCCCTTGGAGAAGCTTAGGGTATACCAAATATCACTGCAGTAAGGAGTGGATGAGGATGTCTCAAAGATAGTTTACTGCTGCTCAACCAGTGCCCTCATGTTAGAAGCTCTGGTGCTGGGTAAGTCAGTTATTCCCTAGCAATGGAAAATGAGAGGTACCAATAAGCTGCAGATGGTAATTCTGACCAAGGGAGCCAAAATAATATAGCATATAGTCACATCTGGATTTTTAAGCAGTAGCATCTAAATCAGGCATTTAGCAAATAATTTACTTCATAGTCTCACCTGTAAGTTGAAGAGCACGCTGTTATCAATTTAAGGTCTTTTTTGTAGCTTGATTAAAATATTTTAGCTGCTTATCAAATTTATGGTATTAGATGGTGAATCAGCAAGCAGTCCCACAGAAGTTACCTGTGGTATTAGTATATCTGCTGTCTCTTTATTGGCACAAATAGATTGCTACAACTAGGGTGGTTGTGGTGGTGCAGCGGTTAGCATTGCTGCCTTACAGCAAGAAGTTCTCTGGCTCAATCCTCGGCTGGGGTGCCTTCTGTGTGGAGTCTGCATGTCCTCCCTGTGGTTGGGTGGGTTTCCTCCCACATCCCAAAAACATGCTGTAGATGGATCGGACACTGTAAATTGGCCCTAGGCATAAGTGTGTGCCTTCTGTGGAAGGTTGTGTTGGCAACTCAACACTGTAAAACTCCACTGTCAATCATGAGTGGACAGGTGATTCGCTGTGGTGACCCCTACCTGGGAAAAGCTGAAAGAAAAAGATTGCTACTACTAATTACTTAGTTTGTATTTCAGATACACAGTGTGCTCATTTGCAATATTTTAATTCTTTTATAACTTAAATGACACAGCATGTCACAATATTTTGTTGAGAAACTTTTTCAGTGAACTGTGCTGCACAGTACAGGTTGAAAGTCTGCAAAAGGCTCATGCATATAACATTTCCCTTTGCAAAGTATCTCTCAATATATCTTATAGTTCCTATTTAAAAGAAGAAATTAATTGTCATAGCATTTTTAGATGGACCTTGTTGGTCACCAGTGAATTCTTCTGCAAGCCCATACAGATATGTTTTTCATAAATTCATTAATACCTGCAACTGTATACATACTAGCCCCATGATTAAATGACAGTGATTCTTTTATGTGTTTTTCCATGATGTTAAAGGTGATTAGTGGATGGTACATTACTTTTTGCTGATGACAAACATTTTATTTAAGCTGTTACATTTAGTTGATAATCTGTGTGTTGATTCTGCTCTTATACCTACCAGTATGTGTTGTCCTCATAGTATGTCATTACCTAACATGAAATTACTAATGAGCTTTGCACTGTTTAGCATATATTTGTGCCAGACAACTGATTCAGCTGATAATTAATAGCTCGATGCATACATGATGTTGAACAGCTAAATTGTAAACATCCTTTTTCAAGGATAGGAGCTTTCCTTACTAAATGGATAGCTATATCTTTTTGGTGTAGTAGTCATAGCTAGCACCCAAAAAGAAATCCACACATGGACATTGTAGCACCACTCATAGGTTCATAGGTATGTACTGGGCTAATGACCACTAACGCCTTTTTAAGCCTAGCTATACATCCCAAATCTCTAACAAGTTTTACTGCCCTTGATAAGTGTAAGCAGGAGCTTGGGGGATGAAACATTTACAAGCAGGGACCTGAGACATGAACCATTTACAGGTTGCCTGTGTCCATTAGAAACATAGTTGCCAGGCCAGGGATGAATTTCCTGTTCCTATCCAATGTCCAAGTTACACTTGAATAGGGTTATGGAGAAACTCTGCTTCATGTGGATGGGGAGCCTGTTCCAGAGAAGGGCTAGTCTCTGGGATACATGCCTGTATCTCCAGCAGGTCCTCTTTACATCACAGGCAATGTTTAAATTTTATAATGGGTAATTCTAGTGCCGTTTGTTTTTTTTTTTTTTTTGGATATACAGGAGATCCATCAAGGTGGGTTCCATCAATGTCTTCTATGCCAGGTATAGATTTCACCTGAACAGCCTGTAGGAGAAAGAATACAGGGATGAGGAATGGCCAGAGCACAAAATAATTAGGTAAATGTTCCCAGACTGGTACTAATAGGGAACATCACAAGGAAATATATGGATGGATTGCAAGATGATTAATTCAGTTATCTAGCACCCTGTGCAACTCTAAGTTAAGAAGTAAAAAGAAATAAGTCCTCTAAGAATTGAGGAATAAAATAAATTACTAAATTAAATAAATAACTTGGCATGCATGGCAAATTTGAGTTGGAAATGCTCAGAGGGAAAGAGAGGTAAAACAGAGAGTAAGGGAAAGAAAAGAGGATTAGTGACACTAATATTTCTTAAGAAGTATGATCAGCAAGTTATGCAAAAAGGCTTAACTTTTTTTAATGAAAATATATTGGGGGTGATATGTCATCCTGGATGGTGCCTCTCATGTGTTATGTGCCAAATCATCATCAAGGCCCCTCCCCGTATTAAGACTGAGATCACCTGTGTTTTTCCACTAAATCTGGATAAAACAAAGTCCATATGTCTACACAGCATGTGAACACTTCAGCTGGTCTGCACAGCAATTCTTGCAGTCTACAAAAAATCAAAACTAGAAAAAGATACCATCAGTCATCTTATCAGCTCTGCAATTCATTAATTTAGACTGGAAAAAATATATGCACAATAACATACCATCCCTTAAGTAGATCATTTCTCTTTATGAGTATTACTGAGTCAATATTGGACCAGGATAAGGTGTCTTTGCAGTTATTTGCAATGAATATGAATCATTCTAAGCTAGACAGAAACAGTGAGGTCAGACTTCTCCATGATTTTCCTGGGCTTTATGATAGACTTGCTTGAGTATCATTACGGCTAGGCGTGCAGATATTTACTCAGCTCTTATCATATTAGACAAAGCCACCAGCATAATTGTCTTTATTATTTTGTGGAAAACCTAGCCTTCATCTGTACAGAAATATGATTAGATATTTTTTTTTCATGTGGGATTAGTGGTCTACCTAATGGCAAATAAAACTATTGTGTGAAGATATCACAAAAGTAAAGGAACATCTAAGTGGGCAGATGACCTTCAAAGAACAGTATAGCTGGAAGTCAGTCTGGCAGGGTAGCATGCTGTACAGTGAAGATCTTCTACTGTACATTAATTCTGCAGGTGGATATGGGACACTGCATACATTAGGGGGGACTTATCATATGGCATTTCAGCCAGTGGTCTGTGCACAGACATATCAGACCTGATGAATATACCCTTCCTGAAG
Organism: Protopterus annectens; assembly: GCF_019279795.1. Classification (NCBI taxonomy): domain Eukaryota; kingdom Metazoa; phylum Chordata; order Ceratodontiformes; family Protopteridae; genus Protopterus; species Protopterus annectens. The sequence continues at coordinate 1,922,111,483 of NC_056726.1, forward strand.
CATATGCTAATATGGATAGAAACATGCATACACGGTGACTGGCTGAAAACAAGACAATCTCCTTTATGGCAGACAACAAAGATGTAGTAACGCTACAAATAAGAATCACATTCAAGGTTAGTTTTAACAGGATAGGAATGTTGATCCTAGAGCTTGCTCTTCAGACTGTCTAGATAAATATGACATTTAAAGACGAATGCTTCCAGCAGGATTTATTACATTGATGATTCACTTTCTTGCTTTCAGTTTTATGGGTATGGCTTGGTGGTTCTAAAGAGAGAGGGGCTCTACCCATGTCATACACACAATTACAAAGCATAAGCAAAGACTTTGATAAACCTCTAATGAGCCCATGTGTAAAGGAATGCCTGTAATGGGCTTTGGACAAGCTAACAGGAGAAAGGGTAAAGGTCATTTTCAGTTTAAGATGGAGTAATAGCAGACAGATAAAGCCACCATAAGCATAAGAGGGCAGTTGGTAGAAATAGAGATGATAATGAAATATGTAGGCATGAGAAACATGAAATATTGTATTGTTGACAAAAGATAGTGTAATGAAAACAGGAACAAGAGGAGAATTAACAGCTCAGAATCATGGTACTTTTGGACTGTATCCAGAAGCAGATCCATCTATTCTCAACAATTTGCTCAATATTTACCAGGGAGTTTTTTTGCCAGTAAAATACCTGGGGGAAAAGATAAAGCTGATTCAGAAGTTCTGAGATTGGATCAGCTGCAGTGGATACCAGGTTCCTTTCTCATCTATTTGGACAGATGGAAACAGAATGGGCTGGAAAAGTCCAGTGTAAATCCATCAGAAGAAGACTGGACAGAGCATTTGGACAGTTATGGCCCTAAGAAACTGAAAGAAATTATGATGAACCATGAGTTTAATAAATGATTTGATTTTTATTTATCTAAAAATGAGATTAATAGGGTCTATATCAGAACACTAAACATTCAAATTGTCGAGTGTTCTAATAACGAACCCTATGAATCGAAAATTGAAAACATCCAACATTCAGAACAGCAAATTTTTTTCCTAGGAAAAAATTTGCTGTTCCAAAACACATACACACAATACAAGCACACCAAACAAACAGCAATCCACACACATACACCTAAACTCTTACACCTAACCGTACACTAAACTATACATACACCACTAACTATCCACTTACCTTAACCCAAACCCTAACGCTAAGGTCTGTCACTATCGCACAGTCACCTCACTCACGCCCTAACCCTAACTCACCTACCCCACCCTAACCCTCACGTCCAGACAATCGCACACTTACCTGACCTCGCGCCCTAACCCTAACTCACCTAGCCCGCCCTAACCCTCACGTCCACACAATCGTACACTTACCTGAACCCGACCTGTAACTTTCCACCACAGGGCTGAAAATACCAAAGCAACAGAAATGGACAACCGAATTCTTTCCCTAGGAAAGAATTTGGTTTTCTGTTTCTTCGATATTTTCAGCATTTGCTGAAAATGGGTCAATATTAGAACACTCTAAATTTTAAATGCCTGGTGTTTTAATATAAACCCGATTAATATCCAGCCACAGGCTTATTTGGTAATGAAGAAAGATTTGATTAAGAAAATTCTAAGCAGAACAATTTGCCCCTCACTTATTTTTGAGGATAAAGGTTACAATTCCGAGGTTGACAGAAAAAATACAATTTACACCAAAGGCTGCAGGAAGATAAACATCTTTGATGCTTGGGCTTGGTGAAACATATAAATATTAAAGACAGTGATTGGGAAGATTCATAACGGTAGTGATAATCACTAGCACTTGTTTGTTGTATGCAGGCACAGAGCCTTTATTAATCCTTGACTACAAGCATGTGCATGGCACAGAAAGGATTAGATGACCAGGATGAGGCCAGGGCTGGGTTTGGTTATAAGTCCTTAACCTTAGAGAAGTGAAGATTAAGTGCACTGGTCTGTGAGGGTAAGCTGAAGACAACTGAAAATCATTAGTAGGGAACATCTGATGATTCTTTTAGAGAAGAATATCATCAGTACAATGGCAGCATGGTTACAGCACTTTGTCTTACATAATGTAAAGAATATGAGGTATGCCTGTCCACAGGCATGTTATTTGCCTTTTCAATATTCACTGAGAGATGTGAAGGAAGGACAAATGAGTAACAGGGCCAGAAGGTAGAGAAGAAGTTATTCAGTAAGAAAGTTAAATGGTAGTAAGTATGGCAGGAAGATATGGTGAATAAATATGAACAAAAATGCAACAGAAGGAATTGAGCCATTATAATTTTGATGATGTCCGGCATAGTAGCAATGGCACATATGTAGCTAACCTGGACATTTAGTAAACACCACAGAGATTTGCATACTTTGTGAAAATAAACAAAGACAAATGAAAATGCTGCAAAAGATATCCTTTGGTTAAGAAAATGAGTGGACAGATATACCATTTTGAGGGTGGAGCACTAATTTAACCATGCAGATGGAGATAGGTATGCATTGGTTGAACAATGAAGTGCAAGGAAGAAGGACAAGGGCAATATGTGCAAAAAAGAGTGCAGCTGGTAGTTAGGGTCCCATTAGGGGGTGGCATTGTCATGGGGAGATGGAGATTGTAATTTACTAAGCTATATATAGACTCCCTATCCACATAAAACAAAGTTCATTCCTCTCCTTTTTCAAGCACAACTTGATGGATGTGTACAGAAAATGTATCCAATGACTGCCCCCCGTGCTACTAATGGGTGAAGGCAGCTGCTAAATGCTTTATCATATACATTAGTCCTCTCAAATTCTCTATGGTATAATCACAGTTATTCTCATCAATGGGTAATGTATAATTATTGACCATGAGAAGGGAAAGACCAATCTGTAACCAAATGGGAGAGTTATTTTCAAGTACAAAATAGTCATAAAATGGCCTGAAGAGAAGCTGGCATAGTACTTAATATATGAGCTTATAAATTTATATAAATATATATATATATATATATATATATATATATATATGTGTGTGTGTGTAGAGAGAGAGAGAGATGTGGCTATACAAAAGATGACAGGGTATTGATGTTATGCTCAAACAAGGCCAACCAGCTTGAGATAGTTGAGGAGGAGGGACATAAATGGTCACAGTTATCAGTTTAGGCAATTAGACAAGGCTAAAACAATGACCATGTTGGAAATACTGAATAGCAAAAGACAGAACTATGTAATCAGCATTGTGGCATTTAGGAATAATGTCTTGATTACAACGTAGGTAACCTTTAAGAGCCTAGACACTGAATAAGCAAATGGAGAATGTGTAAGTCAGTAGCCTATACTGGCTTATGGTTCTATGGTTCTTGGGGAAGCAAAGCTGCTCAGTCCATGACAGTACTGACTTCTACTGAGAAGCAACAGTACATGGGGCACAGCATATGTGCTAAGAATTTGCCCTTGTCTGCAAATTGTGATTTTCTGTAAACTTTCACCGAGTTTGTATATGAGCATGCACACCTCTGCTGCAGGTGAAGTCATAGTGGGCCGTTCAGCATGTGGGCATGCATGTCAGCTGAAGGATATGAAGACTTACACTATCATGTAAAAAACCCTGATGGCTTTGTGTGTGACAGACACCCATGATCAACTCTTAGCTTTAGGATATCAAATGGGTGTAATTTTCCGTATCACTGTCCATCTCAAAGTAAATTCACTTTCGCACAAAAAAAATGTTAGCAATAATATATTGGTCAGAATAGAATTTGAGCTTATTGAAACATTTCAGAGCATCTTAAAGCAAATTTAAAATGGTAGACTACAAAGACTAACTTAAATATGAAGAAAAACAGTACTTTCTCAACTTTGGTATTACATCTCAGACTAGTCTCCAATAATAATTCATGTACTCTAAACCTGACAGAAACATAATGCAAGAATCTATTCTTTCTGTCAGTTGAATCAAAGTTCTAATGTTTATACATCTGAAAGATTCTCTTTATTTCCATGATCTTATGTTTTAACACTTGTAATAAAATCAAAGTCAAAATACAATGACAGACTGTCTCAGGTTTTTAATCTTTCCCTAGTTAAGCAATGATATGTATTAATAAACTAAGCAAAGCAATATTTTCTTATCAAGACCTGCAATATGCAACTGCAGCATGATGTCTCATAGGAAACAGACATGTTTTTCCAGCCTAACTTGCTCAGAAGTAAAATCTAAAGTTATTTTAAAAGAGCACAGATATATTTTCAAGTGTAGCTCACTCAATTCTATTTTTATTCACTTAACAATGAGCTGATGGAAATAGGAAAGGCTGATGATTGGTGGGCAGAAAGGATTAAAAACTTGACAGAAGTGTTCCAGTAATGCCACTCTAGAGGTTTAATATATCGCTGAATGACATAGGGATTGTCATTGGGGTTAACGGGTTAAGGATGACTGAACAACAAAGAGAGACTGTGCTGCGTAAGTTGTCATTACTTGGAGTAACCCCCCATGGCTGAGCATAGGTAGTAAAGCTGATGTTGACATCTTGTATGTAGGGTAAACAACATCTTCCTGTGAAACTTCAGCTGAGCTGGAAATCACCAAAGAGTACTCACTGATAAAGTCAAAGCCATGTTACCCAATTTGAAGGGATATTTCAGAGCTAAACAATTAAGGCATAGTACAAGCTGAAACCTAGAATTCAAAGTAGAAAGGGGTGATGACAGAACAGGGGGAAACAAGAGACTTGGATTTTAGGCTTCCACGGTGGTGCAGCGGTAGTGTTGTTGCCTCACAGCAAGAGGTTCTCCCGTTCGATTCTCAACTTGGGTTGGGAGTGCCTTCTGTGTGGAGTTGAGTCAAGTGGGTGTTCGAAAGACATGCGTTGAATGGGCGTGCCTTCGTTGAAGGTTGGGCATTGGGCTGGAACCTTGACACCATAAAAAAAAAAAAAAAAAACTGCCAATCATTAGCGGACCGGATTTTCGCTCTGGCGAACTCTTACCCGGAAAAGCCGAAAGACAAACATCCTTAAGAAGAATAACAATAACCATACAGAATATTATATTCATGAAGTAGCAGAAAGTGCCAGCATGGGAATGGAGAAAGGAGATTCTGTCGATAGGGATTATTGCAATTAGGGATGCAGACAATAGGCAAAAAGTGACTGGAATTTATTGGAGAAAGCTGAAGAAAGAACCA
>NC_056726.1:1922121650-1922216650 GCF_019279795.1 Protopterus annectens
TTCTCTTTATAAACTCAAGCCTAATATGCTTCAGGCAAAAAGTCCATTTTGAGAGGCTAATCAGCTCCCAGCAGATGCAACATTCATATAGAACAGATTTAATAGTTACGATCCAACAACAAACAAAGCCTCATTAATTTGTTACCTCCGTCATGAGAAGGCATATAAAAAAAAATCTTCATTACTCAAACAATGGAGTTTCAAATCTATGATCACTGACTTCAGAAATATTTTAATTAGCTTATTTTCTTTAACAAAAATAGCCATATGTCAAATTATATTCATTCCAACGGTTCTATAAACTCATGTTAATTTCCTAACTGTGCCCTTGTTATGTAACCTGCAATTCTAACACCCTTTGCATCAACATTTACTTTCAGTGGCTTGGAAGGTAAACTGATTCCACACTGACTAAATTTCAGCTTTTTATTAATATTCATTCTTGAACAACTTTTCCAGTTTTACTAAATTAACATAATGTTTTGCAAGCTGTAGACATAATTTGTGTTGACAGTTATTATTAAGGAAAACGAGTCTCAATGCTCACACTGCAATAATCTTGTAAAATGAAACAGAATGTGTTTCTATTTTCTTATGTTTATTTTTAATCCAAGTTATGACCTGTTAGACCAATATAAACAATATGCATTAAAAAAGTAAATACAAAAAGCTAATTAGTTAATTTTCTCATAACATTAAAAAGATTTTACAATTTAAAACAACAATCATTATGACAGTATGTTCTTTGTTTTCTTTCTATTTTTTAACTCAGCAACACATTCTTCAGGCAGTCAGAAGATCTTGGTAAATAAACATTTAGTTAACATCAGTATCATAGGAAGGTCTTGTGGTGCCTTGTCCAGTACCCCAGGTTGGTAGCCCTCATCTCAGTTTTGAGGACCATAAAAAAAAATGTAAGAAATAGTTTGGTACAGTTCATCACAATACACTGAGTGGTTCACTGTGACAGCAAATGCAGTATCGGCATTCATTTATGAAGATGCAATATCCTCATGGCTTCAGAAATGCAATAACCAATACTGTACTCCCATTCAAACAACACCTGCACCTCTTAACAGTTTCCTCCTGAAATACCCTGCCCATTTTATCCCACCCTAGTTATGTGGCTATGCTTAACTTTTTAAATCTTGGCAAAGCATGAATGTATAGTATGCCATTGATTTTTACTGTACTGGATAAAAAGCAGATGCCAAACATGCTTTTTGGTTTAACATTTTTCCTTTAACAAGGATTGGCATATCTGAGCTTTTTCAATTTAGATTGAACAATTTAGATGTTATTTGTGATTGCACATGCCCTTGTCAGTGTAAATGTTTTTCTTGGTTGTTGTGTAGCATCAAACAGGATTTGCAATGTTGTTTTATTTTACATTATGTTGCATGTTTCATTACCTATTTGACAACATAAACTATTTCCCATTGTTTTCATGCACAAAACATTTCTAACCATGAAATAGTAGCAAGTTTACATGGTACATGTCCACCAAAAGCTGTGTGATGTAGTGCTGTATGAAGGAGTTTTTGTTTTGCTGTGGTGGGGCAATAATATCTTTCATTGCATTGTGCAGATCCCAGACAGATGTAATGGCTTCATACCTCTCAATTGTACAGGTTTTTGCAAAATGTCCAGATTTTTGCCTCATATTTTTGGTGTGTTCCTCCTAACATATGTTCCTTTCTGGCAAATAGTTGAGGATTGAAGTCATTAAATAATGACAAACATTTGAGTTTAAGACTACATATCCTTTAGAAAATTCAGGCCAACGCAAAACCTATTATTTTATCAGCTTTCTAAGTTTGTAAGAGCAATATCTAAAATCTGTCCCTATCCCCCCCCCCCCATCATTTTAGGCTTTGGAGATTTTTTGCTCTAAGAGGTTGAGAGGCATGATTATGGCTTCTATGCGTAAGAAGCTGGTTGGAAGGCATTTGCACAAGTGCTCCCATACAACATGTAGCTCCTCACTACCTATCACTGTGTATGCTGAACGAGTACCCTCTCTGTCCATGATACATAGGACAGAGTGCATATTGACTTAAACATTATAATTTTCACCAGCATTAACATACTTTAATCTTTACATCACATGCAGCTTTGCTCTAAAGCTCACATACAGTTACTCCTTTTGCCAGCCTTAGACTCCAGTTCTAGGTACACACAAATCAACCACATCCTCACCTCACTGACGTTCAGACCCTGGCACTTGACTCTTGTAACTGCATATAGGATACATTCCCCAAAGCAAAAAATGTGACCACTTCTTATAATTTTAGTTCAGGTAGTCACTTTTCTACATATGCAGCATACTTTTCTGTACCTAGCATAGTTGTATAGTAATATACCTGATACCTTTATTAGTGCAGTCCTGTATGCCAGGTCAAATAACAGTTCTGGTCCCACTGCAAGTCAGACTATGACCAAATGATGTACTATTTCAACCCCACTTTGCAGTGCTGTCCCTAATACAGCAATCATTGTAAGGCATACCAGATTAGATGTGCACATCATGTTGGACCAGATTCCTGCTTCTGACAACATATCTTATGCTTTGGTGAATTTCTCATTTGTAGGTTCATAGGTTCATAGGTTCATAGGTTCATACTAGGCTATCTGCCCGAGGGCATTTACAAGCCTAGCCCATAGTTTTGTGGCTTACGCCACCCCTTTAGTATGGGGAACTATACCCATTATTTTGCTGTGCCTCTGTTGAGCAGTGACACTGAGGTAATCCCTGGGGTATATCTGCGATCTCCCATCCATTGGTCAAGATTTCTCTTGAACAAGGCCAGCGAGGTGCTCTGCCTCACATATACCGGGATTTTATTCCACAGCATAGGGAGTCTTTGGGTGATGAATCTATCCCTCCAGCACGTCCTATTAATAGCCGTGTCGAGGTTTAAGTCTCCCGCCCTTGTGGCTCTGACGGATCTAGATTTTTTGAGGTGAAGCATATTCATCAAATCTGGGTTTGACATGGCCTTGTATGTTAGGCAAAGGTCACCTCTGAGCAAGCGGTAAGCGACTGAATAGAGCTGGAGTTCTTTCAGTCGGGCAGCATATACCTAAGTATAAATGTTTCCTGAGCAAGTATAATACTGCTATTGTAGTAATTATTGTCCTTTGTAATGTACACACACTGCAGGACTTTGAAATGGTAACAGTCTTAGAAAAACACCACTGTATTTAAAGATCTTAGGACAACAGAAAGTACCCATTTAAACTTCTTCTAATGTCAGAAAAGTATATGCTGTATGCTATCAAATTCTAAGATGCATTTCTATTCATTCCAGAGAGATTGTTGTGCCACTGAACATGTCACTGATGTCAGTCATTATGGAATGCCATGTGGGGTTTTCAGGCCACTGGAAACAGCTTGAAGGAGAACAGAACCTAACTAGAACAATGAACATTTTGAAAAGCTTAACATTTTCTTAAAGAATTCCAGAATTGTCATTATAGTCAGTCTGTTATAGGGTATTATACAACAACCCCCCATTAATATTCCAAAACATGCAAACTGATTGGTCAGGGTGCACGTTGTAAATCAAAGACTTATACTAATGGAAAAAGGTCCGGTCACCCGGACTTTTTCCATTAGTATAAGTTTTTTTTTTTTTTGGACAGCAACAGAGAATGGAAGAACTCCATTGCTGTTATCTCGCTTTGTTAAATGAGTTTAACATAGCAAGATATCTTAAAAAAAGCAATGGAGATCTTCCTTTCTCTGTTGCTTTTTTTTAAAGCTGTCTCACTATGTTAAACTTGCTTAACATAGCAAAACAGCTTTAAAAAAAGCAACGGAGAAAGGAAAATCTCGGTTGCTTTTTTTTAAAGCTATCTCGCTATGTTAAACTCTTGTAACATAGCGAGACAAGTTTTTAAAAGCAACGGAGATTTTCCTTTCTCCATTGCTTCCACACACACAGTTCTGATGTACTTTATAACCATATGCATGCACAGTACATCAGAACTGCCCCCGAATACTGGACAGCTTTGGAAGGGCAGCAAGGAGGCATTATACAATGCCATTATTTAAGAAAAGTACGTTTTTTTTCTTAAATAATGTCATTGTATAATAGCAATAACCCACTTCTGGGTGTGGGTAATGCTGGATTTACCCACGGTTGTCTTTGTTTGGCCACTCAGGATTCACCCTCATGACCAAACCACACCAACCGTGGGTAAATCCAGCATTACCCACACCCAGGCATGGGTTACTGCTTAATTAAAAGATGATCTCTGGTTGACCTACAAGGCACATTTTATTTGAAAGCTTGTATCTGAAATATATTCACTGGAGGTCATGGAACCTAATACCAAAAATAAATATCAGCAACAGAAAAAAAGTGACAAATACCTTATATAATGCCATCTAATATTATTGAAAAAATCCTCTTATTACCAGAACTGCGTCAGTAACTTCACTCAAAAATTAATAGCAATATGTGCATGGGAAGTCAAAAATATCCATTCAAGTTTATTGCATTCAAACCTTTTTGAAGAAAGGTTGGTTTTAAGCTTGGATATTAAACTTAAACATTGGTATATAGCAGCCCTCACCACAATGTATACTGTTTGAAATTCCCTGTGATCATACTTTTCTAGGCTAGACCTGCACAGATTGAAGTACACAGATTTATATAATACTCTAATATAGATTTCCTGGCATACAACTGGCTCCTGTCCTACCATTTCTATAGCATTCATGACTAATAACGTCCTACAACACAGGAAACGTGTATACACTTTCACTAATGAAAAGCACATAGACGTAGTGAATTGGAGTTGGTGGCATGGTATTACTGATACAAACAGTACTATGCTTCTGTAAAATCTTAAAAATGAATAGGGCAAGACATTTGCATTATGCATAGTCCATTTACAAATTACATAAATCCTTTAAATGATAGATGATAATGGTGCTACTTCTCTGTTTTGCAATGACAATAGACTTGCCACGTTATCTTCAATGTCATTTTACTGCTACTGTTGTTAAATTGACTAGTTTCTCTCTTGGCACTAAGTGTGCTCAGAAGTTCTTCAGACACATTTATTTATTTAGCTGACATTTGGAAACCAGGAAAGTGCACATTTTCAGCTGAGGCCTGGGGAGAAAAGCTCCACAAAAAGATAAAGAACAAGTGGAATTATACATGAATGTAATTGACATTACAAAATTTTTCAAATACATGAATTAGTACAGTACTTCTCTAGCAAGATATTCACTTAAATTAATATATTTATCTCTTATTACAGAATATTAAACAGTATAGATTGTGAGTGGAAGGAGAAGTATATTAATAGAGCTAAGATGTGTAAAAAATGTACTAGATTAGAAAAATAAGAGTTGAAAGTCTAGATTGCATAGTTGTAGTATTATAGTAATAGTAGGAGAGCAATAAGGAGTAAAAGGTTGAAGTCAAGGCAATTTGTATGGCTGGAAGTCATAGAGATAATCACGAGGAATGAGATGAGCATGAACAAATCCAAGATTTGGAGAGAGATTCTATGAGGAGGTTCTTAAAGGTATGATAGTGAGGTACCTATCTGATTGATATTGGCAAGATGTTCCAGGTCGTGGCTACACAATGAGAGTAGAGGCTGAGTCCATATTTTCATTTTCAAGAATATTGAATAGAGGAGACAGTATTGCAATAGGGCTGCAGTTAGATATTTCTCTGGATTCCCTCCTTTGTGGACTGGGAAAATGAAGAACTTTTTCCAGAGAGAAGGAATATATGCTTCTTTGATAGATTTATTAATGAGTATGGAGACAGGGTAGCCTATAGATTCTGCAGCAGTCCAATTGTCAACCATGAGATGGATAAGACCAACCAATAATGAAACAGGATAGATTAATTCAATCACCAAGATGTAAATTGACTATGCTTAAAACAGACTGCAAACCCTATTACTTACCTATGAAGCTATGTTACATTATCTATGTTTTAAAAATAAAAAGTGAAAAAAATTGTACAGAGGAATAAGGACATATCCTCACATTTTCCTGGTATAACCAGTTCATTTCAACACAACACAAAAACTGTGCCTGGTGAGGAAGTAAACTTGAGAACATAACAAGGACCAGAATCTAAATGCTACGCAGTTATGGAATATATAATGAAAACACTCCAGCTTAGGATTACTGAGGAATCCTAATGTGAGTGGAGTAGTCTCATTGTACAGGGCCTCAGGACCAGTGGGTATATATAGTATTGTAATAACTTCAGACAGTTGAATAGTATATTAAAATTGAATTCATATCCCATTGATTAATATAGCAATAACCCACGCCTGGGTGTGGGTAATGCTAAATTTACCCACGGTTGGCGTGGTTTGGTCCCGAGGCGGCCGAGGACCAAACAAAGCCAACTGTGGGTAAATTTATCATTACCCACACCCAGAAGTGGGTTATTGCTATTATACCATGACATTATTTAAGAAAAGAAACTATTACTTTTCTTAAATAATGGCATAGTATAATGCCTGTTTACTGCCCTTCCGCAGATGTCTGGCATCCGCAGCAGTTCTGATGTACTGCGTGCCTGCGCAGTACATCAGAGCTGTGGGCAAAAGCAACGGAGAAAGCAAGATCTCCGTTGCTTTTTAGTGTTCGCTATGTAAAATGAGTTTAACATGGCGACACAGTTTTAAAATAAGCAACGGAGATGTCCGTTGCTTATTTTAAAACTGTCTCGCTATGTTAAACTCATTTAACATAGCGAACATCAAAAAGCAACGGAGATCTTGCCTTCCCCGTTGCTTTTTTTTAAAACACTGTCTCGCTATGTTAAATGGGTTTAACATAGCGAGACAGCTTTAAAATAAGCAACGGTCCGTTGCTTATTTTAAAGCTGTCTCGCTTTGTTAAACCCATTTAACATAGCGCGACAGTGTTTTAAAAAACCGAGTTATGCTAATGGAAAAAAGTCCGGGCGACCGGACCTTTTTCCATTAGTATAACTCGATTTACAACGGGCACGCTGGCCAATCAGCGTGCACGTTTTGGGGGGGGTCTTGGTATAATAGAAAGATTAAGCAAAGCTAGGATTCTATCCACCTTCATCCTTATCAAATTTTATTGCCAAATTCCTATAGCCCCAGAATCAGGTCTATATTACCATGTTGAGAGGGCTGTTAATCGAATGCCCTTACGTCAACGCATGTACACCGAAATACCTAAATGTCGAATGGCCACAGAAGTGATTTTTTTCCCCAGGGAAAAAAATCGCTGGGCCAACAAAAAACAAAACAAACTGACAGACACAATGAAGTGGGTGGCTTCAGCCCACACATATCCCAATGTGCGGGGTTGTGTCCAACACACCCTCCCCCCATTTAAATATATCAACTCCGAGATTGCACTACAGTAGAGGAAACAGCAAATTCCCGACAACGGCCCAGAGATTTTTTTTCCCTGGGAAAAAAATTGCTTTTGTGGCAATTCAACATTTAGGTATTTTGGTCTATATGTGTCGACATACGGGCATTCGATGAACACCCTGTCGACATGGTAATATAGACCCTCAGAATCTAAGGAACACAGTAACATTATCTATACCAAGAGGGAGATATCCATTGCAGACTATGGTCTTTTACTCTCCACTGAGCACCTGCAACATTCCAGAGGCTGATAGACAAGATTCTTACACCTTATGTGAGACATAACCCAACATACTTGGGTGATATGATAATATTTTCTGAGAACTGGGAATACTATCTCTCCAAAGTCTAACCCATTTAATGTTATCTACATCAAGCTGGACTGAATGCTAACCCAGCTAAATGCATGTTAGGCAGGGCAGAAGTCCACTATTTAGGCTAGGTAATACACCAAGGGATAGTGAAACTGCAGGCTGTAAGAGCTGAATCTGTAACAAACTGGCTCATTCCAGCCAATGAAAAACAAATTAAGGGGTTTTAATTGTGGATAGTTACTATCATAAAAGTTTTCCTAGTTTTGCTATTATTAATTACCCCCTAACCAACCTGATATTAAGTCTCCCTCAAAAAATAAACGTTTTATCCTACATTATAGATCAGGTATCCCATTTGTTACACTGATGGGAAATTCATCAATGTTCAGAAATACTATTCAGCAATTAAAATAGGGTACCTTGCAATTAAATAGACCTTTACCACTAAACAAAATGTGCAGAGATTTTTGCCCTGGAGCTGGTCACATCCCTTTACAGTGGCTATTCAGATAAATAGATTGTAATCTGAAACTATCACAATGTGCTATGGCTTTCAGTCATCTAAAAGGGCTGTAATCAGTGGTTCTAGTCTGGGGTGGAGTGGTCATATAACATCAACATTGCTAACAGGGACTAATCCATCCAAGAAACCATTGCAGTAGGGGGCATGCTAGGAATGTGTATGGATGCAGACATGACTTTTTGAGTGCATCCCCAGAGAGAAATAATTTAAACAACTTAATTTACTTACTTCACTTTGGGCTGTAAGCACATGGTTATTAATGATGATCCTATTTTTAATTGACCTGTGCCTTTGGAAGGTATCACAACAAAAGTCCTACTCTACAAATTCAAAGAATCTGCTGTATGGTCTGCAATGTGATCAGCATGGCCACTAAGCCTAAAGGGAAGGGAAATCTACAGCAGAGACTGATGATTTGCATAGTTCTTTTTCAGCCATTAATGCATTGTTACATGATGTTAAAATGAACCTACAGTTATTACAAACAACTGGTGAAGGGCCAAAGGCTGAGGTGACAGCTCTGAACCTGAAAACAAAGTGACAGAAACAAGAACTAATGGAGCAGCAGATGGTGTTAACACAGCATTCTTGACAGCTGGAGGATTTGCCACATGGAACTAGCAGCTCGAGTCCAAGACTGATGAATTGGAAACAGATCATGCTGGGACAACCTGCACTTAACTGGGTTGCCTGAAGGAATGGAAGGGGAGAACCCAGTCAAGTTTGCCCAGGATCTGTTAACTTTTGCAATGGGATTCTGGGTCCCTAATTGAGCATCAACATTGGATCAGCATGAAGCACACCGCCAGCTTGCCTTGCCATTTTATCATCTGCTTTCATAACTACAGGGACAGGGAGGCAGTGCTTAGAAAAGCTAGAGACTTGGGAGCAAAGTGTTCCATTCAGGGAACACCTATTTACTTGGCTGCAGACTACAGCACAGAACAATTTAATATGAGGAAAGCATTGGTTACAGTCCTGTGGAGGTTCAGGAAGTTGGGATATATGGTTCAGTTGTGCTTTCCCACCTTGCTCAATGTACAAAAGAATGGGCATGTTGTGTCATTTTTGGCACCCTTAGGAAGCTGAGGCTTACTTGAACAAATAGCCTAATCCCACATCAATATCATCACAACAAAACATGTCTAGTCTGTATGCAAAATGTAAGTTACTGAAATCTCCTGATCAGTAATGGAAGGCCCCAGGTTAAAAAAATGAAAAATGCTGTGCACAGCAGTCTAGCTCTGCTTACATTGACACACCTGGACTTCTGTCTTTGCAGTGGCATGCATATTCCATCTAGCAGTCACAAATGTCTTCCACTGGACAGCCTTTCAGAAGGTGAGAGGGAGGACATGCACTTCAAAGGATCAGATCCTGCCTGAAAATGAAATTAAATTACTGGATAAGCAGTAGGGCAAGGCAACTTTAGTAGACATAGTCATCTCTGTGACTTCAGGTCAGCCCCAGCAATGGTGGTTGCAATGTGCAGATACTGAGCAGCATTTACAACAGGCCACACATAGTTGTAATGGTTTAGGCATCCTTCTCTGTGGGGTATTACAGAAATCTTGGGGGCTACTACATGATCTTGGGGAATTTATGCTACTTTTTTGTTGTTGTTTGTAGAGGGGTTGCATAGGTCTGTTGCATCACAGGTCCTATGTTTCTAACAGTGTATTGCCTGGTTTCCATTAGTGTTTTTTGATTTACTGTGTTAACAGTGTGAAATCTTTTCCAGTTGTTAATACTTTTTGTTTATAATGCTATGCAGTTTGTTGTCAGTATGGGCAGTTGTGATTTACCCCTCTGCTAGGGATACAGCCTGAGTATGAGAGAAACATACAATTACAGAATAACCTAACGAGATACACTATTTGCTCAGTTGTAATTGTCTTCCACCCCCCACCCCAAGTTAGGAGGAAATAAAGAAATAGGGACAGGGGATCTGCTGCTTATCAGCTGTTGAAGGGGTGGCATCCAGGTCACATAGTTTGGATAACAGATGTGTGTTTGGGTGTAATCTTGTGGTATCGATGTTCAGTTCTGAATCTCTTGGTGGAGAGTGGTGTGCATGATGTGCCCACCCCCACCTGCCCCACAAAATAGAGCAACCTTAATTTGATATTTCTTTGAAGTGCTGCAGATGACTGCTGGTGGGGGTGATGTGCAAAGGAAGTGGCTATCATAGAATGTGAAAGGTCTGAATGCAAGTATCTAGGCAGATTGTGTACTTAAACACATTAAGTCAATGATGGCAGATGTCTCTATTGCAGGAAATGAAGCTTACTTCTTCAGCAGCAAAGAGGCTGCTCAGTCATTGGGATGGGTGGTACTATAGTACATCTGTATCTAGAGTTGCATTGACCTTAGCTAACAGATGACTGCATTGAAGAAAAGGTGAAACATGGGTAGATAAGGAAAGAAGATGGGGAAATTTCAAGGTCCACACCACAGATGAATACTTGCCAAGAGGGAATTTTTATGGTCCCAACCAAGAAAATGTATATCCCTTTGACATCTTCTAAACTGCATTAAGTGTGATGGGAGGGCATAAGTTACCTATCATTAATGGGGGTGTGACTATAATGTTGTCCTTTGGGAGGAGCTTGAAAGACTATCCAAGCTACACCCCCAGGCTTGCTAAGCATGGGGACACCATCCTGTCCTGTATAAATGAATTTCATCTGACAGATGTACGGAGAGCGAACCATCCCAAAAAAGAGGTCTTTAACATTCATGCATTACCAAGTGGCTCTGCCAGTAGGTTAGACATACTTCTAATAAGCCATCACATTCTGGACTGAATAGCACAGGTTAGCATTTAGTGATATGCCCTCTCGGACTGCAAAATGATGCTGATGAGTCTGTCCTTTGCTGGCAGTTTTAGACTTAAACCTCCTGCTTGAATGGACTTTATTTGTAAACAGAGATTTAGCTAGTGAATTGAGACTTTGGGTATCAAAATGTTGGATCCATGTGTTGGACATCCAGTCTGCTTCAATATACCAATGGAAATCCTTCAGAATTGCTCTGTATAATGACACCAAGGGGATGCAATATGCAGAGAATCACAATCAGTATGTAGCTTTAGCAAAGTGTCAAAAAAGATTAGGTGCTGTAACTGCAATGTACGATAAAAGGGGGTGTTCAGATATTTAATTATACCAAAGAGATCAATATGTAAAGTAGGACATTAAATCATTGCAATTTACCAGTCAGTACTAATTCCAGGAGTGCATTAGAGTCTCATCTTGAGCAAGTTTAATGAGATACCCAAGTAGTTGCTTTTTAGGTTTAGAAAAAGGAAGCAAGGCCAAGATGTTACAGCATTAGAAAACGCCCATGGGTCTCTAATATATTTATGCAATGGGATAAATAAAAACATGATGGACTTGTTTCAGCAGCTGTATCAGTACCACATATGCTTTGAGAGGAATGATTTTCAGAGATTTCAGGCCAATGCGCTTTGGCCCATGTAACTTTCTCAAAAGTAGATGCAGATGTTGTATTCCCCTGTCACCAGCACTGAAATTAGAACAGTGATCATCTCTCGAAGGTTCAGGAAAGCACCTGGCCCAAATGGTGCGCCATCAGAGCTATATAAGCTGACAGTAAATAAGCTTGCATTTATATTTTTAGATTTTGTTTACACCGGTAGAGGGAAAGGATTAATGCCATCTACATCCTGGTTAAGATCCCAAAAGAACCATAATTAACAGCCAATATCTTTGCTGCCAGTGGAGATCATTTTTAAATATTGCTCTTACAAACGTAGAAAGTTGATAGAATGAATGGTTTTGAATTAGTGTGAATTTTCTGATGGGAATGAAGTCTAAAACTCAAATGCTTGTCATTATTCTTTGAATTTAATTCTCAATAATTAGCCAGTGATTTGCCTGAAAACCCACATTTTTATGAGGAACAGATAAAAAATAATAAGGCAAAAATCTGGACATTCTGTGAAGATCTAAACAGGTGAGAGTTATGGTCCTTAGGTGAAATGATCGAAATGAAGTTCTACAAAATCTTGATGTTTTTGTATAGTAAAATAGATGTCCGTCAGAAGGTATATATATATATATATATATATACATATCTATATATAATATATATATATATATATATATATATATATATATATATATATATATATATATATATATATATATATTTATATCCCTTCTAGCAATTGTTCTTCTTAAGTTACTGTTTGCAGCTAGATGCCTTCTTGGTAATTATTCTCAAGGAATAGAGTAAAAAAATATAGAAGGTGCAAATGGATTTCATCTGGGATGGCAAACACCCACACTTAGCTAAGAGGAAGATAATGGCATCAAAGCAATATGGGGGATTATGGCTACTAGTCAGACATTTATGAGAAGCTGATATTGTCCAATATGTTCTAGCATGAGCAAAGGCATGACCAGTGTGGGTGTTTTCTGAGATTATGCTGTGTTTGCAATACCCAAAGGCAAAGCTCCTAGGGACAGCAGAAGAGTCTGGGACCCAGAGGGATGGAACAAGGCAATTATGAGGCTCTTGATGTGCTAAAACTGGCACACAATCAGGCTCACAGATGGTCCCTTATACAGTATATTCATGCCAAGTCCATGGGGGATGGCCATACTGTTTGGCTGGCTTGGTTAATGAAAAATGTTCTCTATTGGAGTGATTTGTTCTTGAACATCCCACCCTCTCAATTCATGTTGAAAGAATGTGAAGACAGATGTTCGGGAATCAGGCCCAGCTGGTGACAGTATCTCCAATTAGTAGTGTGTGTGTGTGTGTGTGTGTGTGTGTGTGTGTGTGTGTGTGTGTGTGTGTGTGTTTGTGTGTGTGCGTGTGTGTGGGTGTGCGTGTGTGCGTGTGTGTGCGCGTGTGTGTGTGTGCGTGTGTGTGTGTGTGTGTGTGTGTGTGCGTGTGTGTGTGTGTGTGTGTGTGTGTGTGTGTGTGTGTGTGTGTGTGTGTGTGTGTGTGTGTGTGTGTGTTTGTGTGTGTGCTTCTATGTATGTCTGCATTTCACATGAAAAATTGTGTTAGAAAAATATGTCTTTTAGAATGGGAAATCAGTGCACTAAAAACTCGCGAGATCCGCCCCAAACTGAAGACGCAAAATATATGCAATTACAACGGGCTGATAATGTAAGGTATTACACAAAATGGGTTAATAAATACGGATTTGAAGGTAAATTCGATAAAATTTCATTAGTTAAACTTTTAAAACAACTTAAATCTGACACAGAAGGTCAGGCAAAAAAACAACAGCGATTAGGCATTCCTCAGGCACACAGGTGGATTGAGGAAGTAAACCGAAGGGAACAAAAAAATAAAAATGCTAAGACGTTATTTTTAGATAAAGAGGATAATAATACAGTAATAGCGATGGCTCCTCCTCCCCCGCCCCCTCCGATGCCTTTTTCAGGATATGAAGCAGGAGGACAAGCTGGTCCGCCTCCACGTTATCCTGAAGTCACAAGAACACTAAAACCATTTGTTAGAGATCCTATTGAAACTAGATCCCGGACATGTAAAACACTTGGGGACACAGACTTATATCAAGTAGGGAGAAACACACTAGACGAGAGTGAGGAAGAAATCTGTCCACTAATCGAGGTACCAAATCCTCAGGCAGGACAGGAAGGGCAGGACCCAACTCTTCTAGTATATAGACCATGGACACCGGAAGATATTCGAAAGCTACAGAGGAATCCCTCATCCAAAGTTAATTACACAAAGTTTTTACAAGATTTACAAGGTATGAGACTAAGTTACCACTTAAATGGGGAAGAAGTAGAAAAGGTAGTTAGACAAATTGTGGGTCCAGACTGGCACATGATTTGTGGCACCTGGAATCCTCGTAATGCAGAGCTTAAACCACTCCCACATAGTGACGCAGAACTAGACAACAGAGTAAAAGGTCTTACAGACCGAATTTCTGAAAAATGGAAACCTAGAGCAGATTGGACTTGTATTAGTCAATGCATACAATAGGATAATGAAACTGTAGATGGGTACTATGGTAGATTATTGGAATGTTTCAATAACCATAGTGGTATGGCTATTCCTGAAAATCAGACACATGATACCTCGTATGAACAGCAACTGAAAAATGTGTTTTTGAAAGGTTGCATTGCACCTATCAGTAGCTTTATTACAAAGCATATGAGAGATCATCGAACAAGTAGGCTACAAGCCTTACTTGAATATGCTAGACATGCTGAAAGACACTTTAATAGTAAAAAGAAAAAGAAGACACAAGTCTTCACAGCTGAAGATGGAGCTGAGGTCTTTGTAGTACAGTCAGGTAAAAAGGGTAAGAAAAATGCCCAGGGAAATAGATAATCGGAAAAAAGGTCAGAAGATTTTGATGAGAGAAAAAAGAAAGGTGAGTGCTTTAAGTGCGGAAAGAAAGGACATTTAGCAAGGGATTGCAGGCTAAATAAAAAGGTGACTACAGAAAATAAAGGTGATGAGGACTGACTATATGATAGTGATGAAAGTCAGAAATCATCAGGAAAGACAAACAAACAAAGGACAAACGTAAATGTAGTGGAAGGAACAGAGGAAGTGCAAGCAGATGTAGAGGATGAAGAAAGTGAAATTTTAGATTTGGCATTACTGAGCTTGGAGCTCTATCTGGCAGACACAAAACCGGAAGTTACACTTCTGGTGGAGGGAAGAGAAGTAAAATTCTTGTGTGACTCAGGAGCGTCACGAACTTTGATACACCCCTCAAAGTTACCAGAATATTCCGAATCACCTGATTATATATTAGTGAAAGCAGCAAATGGACAGCTATATAGGGAGCCACTCTCCCAGGATATAGCAATAACTGACTCTGTTTCAGGTATGACTCAGAAAAGTAAAATTGTAGTTTCTGCAAAATGTCCAGTAAACTTACTGGGAAGAGATCTTATGCAGATATTTGGCATAGCGGTAGTTCCCACTATGCAGGGTATGGAGGCACAAAGACAAATGGATACTTTCGTGGTGCGACCGGAGGGTGAGACTTTTTACTGCTACAGCCAGGACCTAGTTACGACTGGTCCAGGGGCAGTAACCGAGGAACTGATGAATGTAGCCATCAGTAAGGCCCCCTCCCTTGACACTGACCAACAGCGTTTGTTACATTGTACTCCATACTACTGTAGCATGCCAGGACCTGATAAAGAATATGAGCAAGAATTATTAAAAAAGCCTGCTAACAGATTAGTATTGCGAACCTTGTATTGGGATACTGAGGGAAACAGTGTGGTAAGCTGTTCATTACCTCAGGAATTCATGACACTGTATAAATCTAATCGACTACCACATGTCAGCTTGACAAAGAACAAGAATATGAAATGGGCAGACTTAGGAGAAAAAGTAACAAGATGGGAAAAACAAACTGATTTAGAATTATCAGAGCAGGGAATACAGAAACAGAAATTGAATTGGCTGACACAGACACATCCAGCTGTACACTTACAAACTAGTGAAGACAGCTGATTAGCATTCTTATTAGAAGAAGAAGAAAAAGCCTTGTGTGACATACCAAACATTCTTTGGTCAACAGGCAATTCAGATGTAGGACTTATTCAAACAGCAGGACCAGTAACTATTACACCAAAATCAGCATTTAGACCACAGAAAAGACAATACCCCTTGAGGAAAGATGCAGAGCAAGGAATCAAGCCTATAATAGCAGCATTACTCAAGGAAGGAGTACTGGTAGAATCTCTTGATTCACCATGTAATACCCCTCTATTTCCTGTTAAAAAAGCAAACGGGGAATGGCGGATGGTACAGGATTTACAAGCTGTAAACAATGCAATAATACCTAGAGCACCTACGGTGCCAGACCCACACACCTTGTTGAATGATTTGAAGCCACAACAAAAATATTTCACTGTGGTAGATATAAGCAATGCTTTCTTTTCAATACCTATACATCCTGATAGCCAGTATTGGTTTGCATTCACATTTCAAGGTAAAATATATACCTATACTCGGCTACCACAGGGATATTGTGAAAGTCCAATGATATTTGCACAAGAAATGGCAAGCAACCTGGCAGGGTTTACCCCACCAGGAGGTAGTCAGATTCTACTTTATGTAGATGACATTTTGCTAGCAGCTCCCACCCAGCATCAATGCAGGGAGGATACGATAGCATTACTGAAATTTTTAGCAGCACAGGGACACAAAGTAAACAAAAGTAAGTTACAACTTTGGAGAAAACAGGTTAGATACCTAGGATATGTAATATCCAATAAAGGTAGAATATTAGACGAAGACAGAAAAACAGCAATTTTACAGGCACCTAAACCAGCAACCAAGAAGGAAATGATGTCTTTCTTGGGAACGACTAATTTTTGTCGAAGCTGGATATCAAACTATGCTTTGGAATCTGCTCCACTGGCTGATTTAATATATAAAATACCAATGGCAGCACAAGATGTATTACAATGGACACCTGAAGCAGAAACAGCTTTCTGCAAACTAAAACAATTGATAGCTTCATCATTAGTTTTAGGACTTTCGAATTACCACAAAAGATTTTTTCAGACCGTAGATTGTAAACAGGGATATATGACGTCAGTTCTGATGCAACAGCATGGGGATAAGCAACGCCCCATAGCTTACTATTCATCACAGTTAGACCCAGTGGCACGATCGTTGCCTCACTGTGTGCAAGCAGTAGTCACAGCTGCAATGGCTGTGCAGGCTTCGGCCTCAGTGGTATTATTCCACCCTCTCACATTGAGAGTGCCTCATGCAGTCGCGATAATTTTACTGCAAGAAAAAATAGCATATCTATCTCCTGCTAGACATCTTTCATGTACGACCATACTGCTGAGCCAACCTCATATGGTAATTGAACGTTGTACAACATTAAATCCATCAACTTTACTTCCGACTCCTGTGGATAGCACACCGCGCAGCTGCCTGCAGGAAATTGAGCAAATAACTTTGCCCAGACAAGACTTCACTGATAAATCCTTGGATGATGCCGAGGTGACATTTTACATGGACGGTTCATGCAGAAAGGGTCCTGCAGGGAAAAATCTAGTAGGATATGCAGTAGTCACAGATACAGAGATCTTAGAAGCCCAACCATTACAGCATAACCTTTCTGCTCAAGCAGCAGAACTGATAGCCTTAACACGGGCTTGCACTCTAGCGAAAGATAAATGTGTAAACATATATACTGACAGTCAGTATGCTTTCTCTACAGTGCATGTTTTTGCACAGCAATGGAAGAATAGGGGAATGATAACATCTAATGGCAAACCGATTAATCATGCGCAACTTATTTTGAACTTATTAGATTCCATTCAGTTACTTACTAAAGTAGCTATTTGTAAATGTTTAGCTCATACAAAACAACAGGATAGAATTTCAAAAGGAAATGCAAAAGCTGATGCAGCTGCAAAGCAAGCAGCCTCAGACTCAGAAACTTTACTTTTAACCGAGGAATTACAGCCCTCTGAGATTTTAGATCTAGAAATGTTAAAAACAATGCAGACACTAACTATGAAAGCAGAGAAACAGAAATGGGAGAAACGAGGCGCAATCCTTGAAAATGGACTGTATATCTCCAAAGAGAAAAAAACAATATTGCTGTCTAATTTATTTAGATATGCAGCTTTGTTGAGCCATGGGCAGTGCCATGTCTCAACAGGTGGGATGGTACAGTTAGTAAATCGAATATTCCAAACATATGGATTCACAAACTTTACACAAAAATTTTGTGCAGCATGTCATATCTGTAACAAGCATCATGCACAAGGGGCATTCAAACCCAACAAGGGAGTTTTCCTACACCACCATATCCATTCCACACTATTTGTATGGATTTCATAGAATTGAATAAATGTGAAGGGAAAAAATACTGTTTAGTAATTATAGATATGTTTTCCAAATGGGTAGAAGCTTTTCCAACTAAAAATCCGGATGCAGCAACAGTGGCAAAGGCCCTAATAAAATAAATAATTCCTAGATTTGGCATACCGGAAAGAATCTATAGTGACAATGGAACACATTTTGTTAATCAAACGATTCACCAACTTGGGAGATTCTTTGGGATCTCCTTGAAGAATCATTGTGCTTACCACCCACAGTCTGCAGGACTGGTGGAAAGGTACAATGGAATCTTAAAAAGCAAGTTGAGGAAGTTAGTAAGCGAAACACAGAATAATTGGATTTGCTGTTTGCCTTTGGCACTGCTGAGCATGAGAACAGTTCCAAATGTAAAGGGTTTGACCCCCTTTGAATTGATATTTGGAAGGGCATATTATGTGCCACAGTGGAAAGCTCTCATGCCTGCAGAACTAGAGGCTGACAGCTCATTAGCTAGCTATATGAGGAAACTGTTAACAAATAAAACTGTTTTGCAGTTGAACTCTTTTTCAGATAAAAGACAGACCAGACTGTTGGAAGCAGTGCTGACTCCAGGGTCCTGGGTGTAGTTGAAGGTTATGAAGAGGAAGAATTGGGTGAGTCCAGGTACTGTTGGCGACGCCTACTGCAGTCAAAGTTGCTGAGAGGTCATCCTGGGTCCACCTGATGCACTGTAAAGAATTTTCAACTTGATAAACATTTTGTGACTGATACACAACAAAGGCAGGATGGCCAAGAGCAAAACGAGTAAAAATACAGATCAACCCCAAATATGTTGTTTGATCATCTTGTTGACTATGCATTTATTGACTAGGATTGTGATAACCTTCCTTTTGTTGTGGTTTTTCCTACATATAACCACACAAGTGAAAGTGGAGAGACGTGATGAACTGTCTATAGACTGGCATCCAAACTTTAACACATACCTAGCTATGAAGCGTGTATATGTAGAGACTATGAACATTTCAAATTGCTGGGTTTGTACTGCTATACCAACAGCATATGGAGGACTGTTAATGTCCACTGTCCCCTTGGGGATAAATGAGACTTGGGAGAATTTACTTTTTGATACAGGATCTGTAAGATCACAGGACAAAATTGCATTGTATTTGCCTATTACACAGAAGGGAATTGTATGTTTCTACAAGAATGACACACTCCAAGTGGGTTGGAGTAACTGTAACATAACTATATCTTATAAATGCTATATTAAAGCTAAAGATCAAGGTACTGTTTGTAACACAAATTATGATTCATATTTGAGTTTAATGAAAACAACATTAAGTGATGTGCAGAGAAATCCTGTTTTACATAAACAATTGTCTGTTATAGACAGAAAAATGTTTCATTCAGAATTAACCCGCATCAGTACTAAAGTAGAAAACTGTTATTTTGTTTGTGGGAAAAAGGCATACAAATGGCTACCTGAGAATTGGTCTGGCAGTTGTTTTTTGGGTTATCTGGTTCTGGTCATAAGGTATACTGCAGAATTACCTCTAGGTAAGATACAAAATGTGAGAGATGCAGTCCGAAAACCTGAAGATCCAATCGGAAAACCTGTAAACCCAGTGGGAAAAATTGAAGCTGGTTGGAAAGACCATCATTCCTTGAAAGATAAAGAAAAATTGACTCATATGGACTTGAGTGACAGTGTTATATCCTGGTCTGGAATATTTCCAGCATATGGAGCAGTCAAATCGATCTGGGAGTTGAGAAAGCTGTCGAAACTTCTCGAAGTAATGAGTAACGCAATTTTTTCTGCTCTCGAACTAGTGACTGATGAACTGAATGCAATGAGAACTGTTGTGCTACAAAATCGAATGGCTCTTGACTTCACCCTAGCGGCGAGAGGTGGTACGTGCGCGCTTATCAAAGAAGAATGCTGTGCGTTTATACCAGACAATCGACATGAAATTAATGATCACCTAGTGGTAATACAGCAGGTATCGGCCATGACTGAACCAGGCCCAAACCCACTGATGAACTTTTTCAAGAGTCTGTTTGGTGGGTGGGGTTCTATCCTAATGAATATTTTGATTGCTATTTGTGTTGGTCTGCTCCTATTAGGAGCAAGTGTCTGTTGTGGGATCCCCTGCATGAAAAGATTAATCAAAGATTTTGTTAATATATCAGTAACTGAAACTTTGTACCAAGACATTGAATTGGAACAATTAATTTCAGATTAAACTCTTTTCGAAGTATAAACTAAATGACTTGCCTAGTTGAAAGTCCATAAGGGAGAAGGCTAGGGGACAATATAACGTTGTTTATATTTCAGAATAGAATAAAAAGTATTAAAAGGGAGGAAAATGTTAGAAAAATATGTATTTGAACATATATAAAGTGCTAGTTTAAACGCACATAGTATATAATGCATTTTATTCTATTTACAATATGGCAATAAGAATGATTTTACATGTAATTGCTTGAAGCTTTGGAGCTGCAGTGTATTTGAACTCTGACCCTGGCAGTAGCCAGCTCAGCAAGCTTATGTTTTTCACTAATGATTATCTGCTGGATCAGGAAATTAAATGTATAAAGCATTGAAAATCTTCTTTCTTCCTCTGGGACAATTGGCCTTGTGAATGTTACCAAGATAAGACACAGCTGCTGAAGTAATGTTGCAAGAAGAACAAAGAAGTGTATTATAAGACTGAACCAACTATTGTATTTGAACAGGCCTAAAACCTTGAAGGAGTAACATTTACAGAAAGACATTATAACTGACCAGGTGCTTTGCAAGGCTGTATTATTCCCATGGGAAAACTTTTTAAAATGTATAACATCAGCTTTTCTTATGAATAGAATATTGTAGACCATAGTGATGTAGGTGCCCTGTGACTAACCACGTCAGTAAGGTGGGCACAGCTTGAACATAAACCTATATAAAATTGTGTACTTCCTGCATCATGTCAGACAAAACTCTGTACTTGTATGTTTTTTTGCCTCCTGGTGTACACTAGTAAACTTTTGCATCTGAGCCTCCTGTGTTGTTATCATTGTTTTTTATTTAACACATTGCAACTAATAATCAAGAAGTACCAAATTACCAAATTAAAAGATGTACTCTGGAAAGCTATTGGATTAAGCAATAGCTATTGCTTAGTTTTACAGATGCACTTTGATGAACAGATCTAGTTATTGATAAGACTTCAGTTAATGTTATTAAAGTTCTGATTCAAGAACTGCATTTCATACACCTGTACAAATAAGATCAAGAGCTTCATTTGTATTGCAAAGGAAAAAGGAAAAAATCCAGATAAACAGAGCATTTTCTAAAGATCTTTCAGATGTTATCAAAACCGTATGCTACTAGGTCATCTTCAGATATTCCATACTAATCTGAATATGCTAGAGGCCTCTCTAATATTCTTCTAAGCGAAAACTACTAATTCATTATAAATGTGTAGGGAATCTCTGACTGTTTCTTTCTATTTTATAGACCTATATTGAATGCAAGAATCCCAAATACATGGATTATGAAATATCACATTTGAAAACATGAAACTCTACAGTAATGATATTAAAAACTATAAAATGAACAAACGAAATAAGATTAATATACAGATATTAAGCCATTTTGTTGAATGAGTTCTGAGTGTCCTTACATTACTTATTTCACACAATAAATATTTAAAATATAAAGCACAATGTAGTAATGTGATGTGAATTACCCTACATAATAAATATTTCTCATTGGCCAAATATGTAGACACAAAATTGAAAGGTCTATGGTTAAAAAGAAAAATATATATCTTATGGGACTCATGAGACTTTTTAAGATGTTTAAAGCTTGACTTGTTTAGAGAGAATATGCCCTTTTTAACCATAGATGTGATTGATTTATTTTCTAGTATACCTCACCCGGAAGGTTTATGTCTGTTAGAAGAAGTTATTTTTGAAGACAATACCTTAACACAAAATGAATGTGTAGTTGTGAGGATAAAGGGTCTTAAACATATGTCATATGCTCCCCGACTGAAAAAACTCCAGCTCTATTCAGTCGCATACCGCCTACTCAGAGGTGATCTGTGCCTGACGTACAAGGCCAAGTCCAATCCGGATTTAATGGACATGCTCCACCTCAGAAAATCCAAATCCATCAGAGCCACGAGAACAAGAGACTTAAACCTCAACACAGAAATTAATAGGACGTGCTGGAGGGACAGATTCATAACCCAGAGGCTCCCTACACTCTGGAACAGAATCCCAGTCCATGTTAGGCAGAGCCACTCACTGACTCTATTCAAGAGAAATCTTGACGAGTGGAAGGGAGATCGTAGGTTTACCCCGGGGGTCATCTCTGTGTCACTACTAGACAGAGGAGCAGTAAACTAAACCCTAAAAGGGCGTAGTATTCTCATCCTAAGGGGTGGTGAAAGCCACACACACTCTGGCTAGGCTTATAAATGCCCTAGGGCAGATAGCCTAGTACGAACCTATGAACCTATGAACCTATGATGCAGCTAACAGACTTAATATTGAGATAGAATTTTATTTATTTTAAGGGTGAATTTTTTTAACCAGATAAAAGGGGTGGCAATGGATGCAGCCTGCACACCCACATATGTGAACCTAGTCTTTGCAAGATGGGAAGAAAAGAGGGTTTTAAATTCCATATATAGTCAAAGTTGGACAAAGTATGAAATGTTTTTGGATGACATCTGTATCTTGTGAATAGCCACAAACGAAGAGATACTTGATTTTACAGTTTTTTTAAATAAGAGAACTATTTTTTGGATTTTACATATAAAGTCAGTCAAGACAAATTACAATATTTAGACATGGAAATCTACAAAGAAAATAACAAATTCAATTTTATAGAAAGAATACATACTCCAATTCATATTTACACTTTGCTAGTGCACATCCCATGCACTATAATAAAAATATAGTTAAGGGGGCAATATATCAGGTCATGTAGAATGACATCTAATAATGATGAATTTTTGAAGGAAATGGATTTTTTGAAAAAAATGTTTAAAGCTAGAAATTACCCTAACTGGCTGATTGACCAAGTGTAAAATGAAGTCCATGAAGGAGAATGGACAGGTTTAAACCTATATTAGGAGTAAACATTCAGGAGGGTGGCAGTCCTTCGAAGGAAAATGTAGAAAATTTTGTAGTGTGCTAGTCTTGGAATTCATTACCAGTGCCAATGTGACCAGAAAGGTATTTGACAAGGAATGGAATAAGTATGTTGACTTCGCAGACCTAGATAAAATATCAAAGGATAAAGTGAAAATTGTATACAGGAACTCCTGTAGTTTGAAAATTTTTGATGGAACATGACCATGGACAGAAAAAAACAACAAGCAAGAGGAATGGTACATACATGTGTGGGCACTGCAGACACTGTGAATATATAATGAATAAGGAAAGTGTACACTTGGAAAGTAGGAATATATTTTTAGTAGGAAAAGAGTTTAGTAATTGTGAAGCCAGTGGTCTAGTATATTTGGCAGAGTGTTAGGAATGTAAGGATTTCTATGTTGGAAAGACTGAGCGTAAGCTCAGGAAAAGAATATATGAACACCGTTATGATTTACAGACCAAAAGACAGACTAAATATTGAGATACAATTTCATTTATTTTAAGGGTGAATTTTTTCACCAGATAAAAGGGGTGGCAATGGGTGCAGCCTGTGCATCCACATATGCAAACCTAGTCTTGGCAAGATAGAAAGAAAAGAAGGTTTTAAATTACCTATGTAGTCAAAGTTGACAATGTATAACAGGTTTTTGGATGACATCTATATCTTGTGGATAGCACCAAAAGAAGAGATACTTGATTGTATAACTTTTTAAAATAAGAGTATTAATTTTTTTGGATTTTTACATATAAAGTCAGTCAAGACAAATTAAAATATTTAGACGTGGAAATCTACAAAGAAAATAACAAATTCAATTCAAAAGTTTATAGAAAGAATACATACTCCAATTCATATTTACACTTTGATGGTGCACATCCCATGCACTATAATAAAAATATAGTTAAGGGACAATATATCAGGTCATGTAGAATGACATCTAATAATGATGAATTTTTGAAGGAAATGGATTTTTTGAAAAAAATGTTTAAGGCTAGAAATTACCCTGACTGGCTGATTGATCAAGTGGAAAATGAAGTCCACGAGGGAGAATGGACAGGTATAAACCTATATTAGGAGTAAACATTCAGGAAGGTGACAGTCCTTCAAAGGAAAATGTAGAAAATGTTGGTAGGGCGCTGGTCTTGGAATTCAATACCAGTGCCAATATGACCAGAAAGGTATTTGACAAGGAATGGAATAAGTTTGTTGCCTTCACAGACTTAGATCGAATATCAAAGGATAAAGTGAAAATTATACACAAAAATTCATGTAGTTTGAAAAATTTGATGGAACATGATCTTGGACAGAAAAAAACAGCAAGCAAGAGGAATGGTACATACAAGTGTGGGCACCACACACAGTGTGGATATATAATGAATAAGGAAAGTGTACGCTTGGAAAGTAGGAATATATTTTTAGTAGGAAAAGAGTTTATTAATTGTGAATCCAGTGGTCTAGTATAGTTGACAGAATGTCAGGAATGTAAGGCTTTCTATGTTGGACAGACTGAGCTTAAGCTCAGGAAAAGAATATATGAACACTGTTATGATTTACAGACTGAAAGAGAGACTAATGCTTTGGTCAAACATAAACAAGAATGTAGCAATGCCTGTTATTTCTTTTTTGTTATAGAAAGTGCAAAAATGGCTGGATGGGGAGGATTATGGGGGGAGAGAATTGAGTACAGGGAGTTATGGTGGCAAATCACTCTTCAAGAAATATACCACCAAGTTTAAATGAGAGCATATATATATAGCTCCATTGCTCAAATTAAGAGCTGCCAAGCTTTAGATTAAGTTGCCCACACTCCTTACAAAAATAATTTAATAATACTTATTGAGAGTTTTTAGCCTTTTTAACATCTAGGTTTTACATACTAAAAGTTCTTAAACACAATTTTTATGTACACACACCATGTATTTGAAAGAACTTTTTTCAAAAAGGAAGGATTTTATAAGACTTAATTTTATATATGATTTAGTATTAGTTTTTACCTATGCTGGATTGCATTTTTTTAAAGATCACTAGATGGAGAATTTTACAAGTGTGTAATTCTTTACTATACATTCAAGCTGGAATATTTTATATTTGTTATAGCTATTTTTTTTTTTATTTTAAGGTAATTTGTTTTAATGCTTAGCTATTTTAAAGTTTGTTTTGACTTAAAGGATATATCTAAGTTCCTATTTTTTGGATCTTTTTAAGTCTTATTGGTATTTAAATTATTGAGTTCACATGGTCACTATATGTTTATTGTCAAATGGTTAAAGTTTCCTTAAAAGTCATTGGATAATTGATTGTTTTAACTGTTGAGAATATAAAAACTGTGTATTTTTATTTTCTTCAGTCTGCATCTGATGAAGTACTTTAAACAAAAATATATTTGTGGAGTTTAAGAAACGTGGTTTGGTATGTTGGAATAAAGCTGTTTTTATTCATTTTGTGGCTGGACTTCCCTTCTTTGGGGACCTTGGACTTTTTAGTGGTGATTTTTTGGTACCTTGGTGTGCTTTTTTCCAATTATTTAAAATGTAAAACAGACTATAGTGATGTGATGTGACTCGTGAGAAACAGTTTATCACTATTTAGGAAGTGTATATTGCTGTACAACACTGAATGCATCCCCACATCTTACTGACCAGTGAACGTCAAAGGTTATATTGCTCTCTGTTTCCATAACTCCATGTGCAATGGCTCAAATGTGTGCATTGTGTGAACACTGCAATATTTTGCAGGGGTGGATTATTTCCCACATGATAGTATTGTGCAGTCACTGGCAGGTAGTCTTTGTCAGTGGCTCAGAGGACAACTGACTGTGTCTTAGGCCAGCCTGGATAACTTCAGGCTTTGTGCCTACTGAATGGCACACAGCGACAGTTATCCCACTCCACAAATCGGGCGCCACCATGGAAACCAGGAACTACCACCCCATTAGCCTGATGAGTCTGATCTGCAAGGCCAAGGAACGTATCATCTTGGAGCTTATAAACAAGGATGTGGGTAACCTCCAAACTCTGGACCCCATTCAGTTTGGGTTTGTGAAAGGTAGGTCATGTCTTCTAAACCTGACTGACGACTTTGAAACAGTCACCAGAGCCGTGGCTGATAGTAAGGAGGTGCAAACAGGCTATCTTGACCTCGGCAAGGCTTTTGACACCATCCCCCACTCTGGAATTATAAATAAACTCACTAGATTGGGCATAAATCCCTATGTCACAAGATGGGTGGCCAACTGGCTCACTGACAGAACCCACATAGTGGAAGTAGCTGACTCTAAATCCAAATTCAGACCAGTGACAGTCCTGGGTCCTCTGCTGTTTGGCATCTATTTCTCAGAAGTCCAGGCTAATACACCAGGTCTTTGGCTAATGAAGTTCGCAGATAGCTGCAAACTAGGTGCCATAATAGAATCATCTAATGATGTGGACATTCTACAAAGGAGCCTCACTAAGACTAATGCTTGGTATCAAAGTCACGGCCTCAAGCTCAATGCCAAGAAGTGAATTGTCATCCCCTTTGGGAAAAAGACTGTACCCATGAATTACCACCACATAGATGGTAGCCTACTAAACAGCAAAAGTGTGATAAGAGACCTTGGGACACAGGTGGATAGTAGGCTCTCCTTTGATAATCACATTGCCACAGTAGTCAGGAAATCATTCTACATGGCACACCTCATCACAAAGGGGTTCACCTCCAGAAAAAAAAAGGTCATTGTTCCTTTCTACTCATCCCTCATCAGACCTATTATAGAGTACAACATCCCATTTGGCATGTACCTTGCAAGACATCTACAACTTAAAAGGCCACAGAAATACCTCACAAGGAGGATTACTGGCATCATACAGATGCCATATGCAGACTGTCTCAAAAAACTCCAGCTTTACTTAATCGCTTATCGCCTTCTCAGAGGCAATCTCTGCCTAACATCCAAAGCCATGTCAAACCCAGATCTGTTGGACATGCTACACTTAAAGAAACCCCAATCCCTCTGAGCCACATGCTCCAGGGACCTAAACTTTGCCACCACAATAAACAGAACATGCTGGAGGGATAGATTCCTGTCCCGGAGACTTTCCATGCTTTGGAACAGACTACCTATTCATGTCAAGCAAAGCTCCCCATTAGCCTTCTTTAAAAAAATCTCACAAACTGGATAGGAATTAGGAAATTTACCCTGGGGATCACTTTTCTGGCTCTGCTAGACAGGGGACACAGGAAAATAACTTTCTTGGGTGGCAAAAGCCAGGGAACTTTTTTGGCTAGGCTTATATAGGTCCCAGGGCTGATAGCCTAGTACCTACCTATGAACCTATGAACTGTTGGTTCTGTATGGGATTCTGTGACAGCTCTCAATATGCAATCACCTGCTAATGTACTCAGTCAAAGGTCAATGACAGTGGCTGTGACTGCAGAGAGGGTATAGATATATGGGTTACACCAGTAATGGAGAATGGTGAATGGAGAATGGTGAACTCCACTGGTAAATGGCATCATTGCAGCATAAGTTTCCTGATGCTATCTTCCCAGAATATGACTCAGACACTTGCCTATCCACCAGCTGACATAATACTCTGTACAAGACAGACACATTTTCCAGCAAGGCCTGCTGGCTTAAGATTGTCATACACCTTTTCAGGCCACGGTTAGTGGAGTAAGACACATATCTGACTTCCATTGCATAGTGCAACAGTCAATGGGCTCTGCCAGTTACAGTTGGTAGGTATGACGTGGCCTTGATTAAAAGTAACAGTGTTTGGTCCAGTATCAGTAGGTGTATGATAGTGTTAATGCTCATATCCATGATAAAACTTATCGTGACATTTCAGGTGACATAACTCAGACATCTGGGGACACTACTTGCCACTACATAAGCATAGCACTTGTTCTCTAAGCTACTCTTCTAAGCAAGCACTCTCAAACTCAAGTAGCACTACATCCACCTACCACCCCAACCACCTCCCTTAAAGGCACAGCACTCTCTTATAATATTCTAGCATGTCGAGTGGTAGATTGCTAGCATCTTCTCCTGCTCAGCTGGTTAATCTGGGAATCTTGAGACAATGCTATAATTGTCTCATATACACAGACAACCCTCTCCTCCTCCCAACAAACACAAATACATGTGAGAGATGTAACTATATAGCCAAACTGGAGGCTGAACTCTCTCAACTCAGGACTGGCAAGATCAGACAGGAGGAGAAGGTAACCACACACACAACAAACCCAGTCACACACAGACCTACCCAATTGCAAATCAAGCACATAATAACACAAAAACATACTCGGAGGCTCTATTAAAAAACTTACCAAAACAACAGAGACTCCCAAAGCAGACACCCAAAAATCCACCACCTCAAAACATAACACATGCAACACATACTTCAATAAATCACAACCCTTAAGGCCAAACACTATGCCTAATAAACTAGTGATAGGTGACTCTATAGTCAGACACACTGACGTCCCACTTACCAGGCTGAGCAAGGAGATGGTAACGGTAAGCTGCCTATTGGGTGCTAGGATCCGCCATATAACACATGCACTCAGGTCACTCAAAAGCACGTACAAGTATGACTCCGTCACTGTCCATGCCGGGGTGAATGACCTAAGACGTACCTCCTTGGACTACATGAAAAGAGACATTGAGGAGCTCTCTGATTATGTAGCCCAGGCTAGTATGACCCTGACCCTGAGCAGCATCCTGCCCTCACCAAGAATGATGCCACAATACAAAGACAAGATGATCAGCTTTAATAATTGGCTCAATTACTGGTGTCATTCTAGGGGGATCCAATGTCTGTCTGCTTGGGATGACATGCTGGACAAGCCACGCTGCTTTGCAAGGGATGGCTTGCACCTGTCACCACTGGGCTTCTGGATATTGGCTAATGCTCTTGCCACCCCCATAATGCCTTTTTTAGGCAAGGCTCAAAAGATGAACCCACCTCCTTAGAAAACAAAAATGGAAAAAAAATTAAGGGTAATTCTGCTCAATGCCAGAAGTCTAAATCTCAAGATGCAGGTGCTCGAAGCACTCCTCAGTATGGAGAACATTGATGTCTGCGCTGTAACCGAGACCTGGTTCAAAGCTCCTGAGAGCAACCCAGCGCTACCAGGCTTTACCTCATATCATGCTTTTCGGCCCCAAAACCCGGGCCGAACCACAAAGGGAGGGGGAGTGTCCATATTCATCAAGGATACCCACACCTCTAGGTTAGTGGCAACTCATGAAGCATCGGAGACCATCCAGGTGCAGCCAACCATAGGCAAAACTGCTATACAACTGGTTGCATGTTACAGACCACCCTCCCAATCTCAAGAACCCCACTCAGCCTTCCTGAAGACATTGGAAGATATGGATGTCTCACCAAATACCATCATATTGGGAGACTTCAACTACCCTAATGTAGACTGTGTGCACTATTCTAGCCCTAACACCCTAGCCCAAAGGTTTCTGGAATTCCTAAACTCAAATGCAATGGAACAGCTAGTCAACTCTCCCACAAGGGGGGATAATATACTTGACCTGATCATTACAAACATGGGGACAAAATGCTCCACACCAGAAGTATTGCCCTCACTGGTGAGATCTGACCACAAACTAATCACTCTGGATATACATTTACCACCTCCACCCCCAGCACAAAAGACTACAGTGAGAAACTTCTCAAAAGCCGACTTTACACTTCTCAAGACTAAGATGGTATCATATAAGCCCTCAGGGCCAATGGAAACCACATCCCACAATGCTGAATCCTACACAAATGCTTTCTATGGACATCTCCAAGAATGCATGGCTCATGCAATCCCAAATAAAACCAAGACCCTCTCCACCAAAGGAAAGCGTCTTGTCTGGTGGACCCCAGCCATAAAAAAATTGTATAACAAAAGAAGGAAGCTACTGCAAGACAGAGCAAAATCCCATAAAGGAAAGGCATCTCTGATCAGCACTAGTAGAAAGCTACATTCTCTCATAAAAATATCCAAGGCCAACTTTGAGAGAAAAATCGCCAAGGACACTAAAGATAACCACAAGGCATTCTTCAGTTATGTTAGTAACCTGGGCGGAAACACTCAGATATGCTTAGAGTTAGTACACAACGACAAAAAAATTACCAAACCCACAGATATTGCCAACATTCTGGCATACAGGTTCAGTGCAAATTTCTCCCCTCCCTCAACTCCGTAAAGAAGAATTACTCATCCCAGCTGAATGTAACCTCCCTGTCATCTCTGATGTCCAGGTGAGAACCGCCCTCAACAAAGCAAAAAACACAGCATCTATGGGACCTGATGGTATCCCCGGCTGAGTGATACGTGAACTCCAAGAGGAGCTAAACCCGCATATAAAAATGTTATTTAACCTTAGCCTTACTACAGGATATGTACCTGAACACTGGCGTACAGCAACAGTGGTACCACTCCACAAGGGAGGCTCCACTACAGACCCTGGGAACTACTGCCCCATAAGCTTGACCAGCCTGGTTTGCAAAGCTATGGAAAGAATTATTATGGAACTCATAAACAATGACATTGGGGACCTACAGACACTTGATCCCACCCAGTTTGGCTTTGTAAAAGGCAGATCCTACCTTTTGAACCTGGTTGACTTTTTCAAAACAGCCACTAGAGCCATTGATGAGGGCAAGGCAGTCCATACAGCCTACCTGGACTTGGCTAAAGCCTTCGACACAATACCCCACTCGGGGATCATAGAAAAGCTAAACAGCTTAAAAGTAAATCCATATGTCACAAGATGGGTTGCAAACTGGCTAAAGAACAGAACCCATAAAGTCAAGATTGCGGGAGCCATGTCAGACTCAAAGCCAGTCACAAGTGGTGTCCCACAGGGCTCTGTGCTGGGACCCCTCTTTTTCGGCATTTACTTCTCAGATGTGAAAGCAAACATGGGAGGGTTGTGGCAGATGACTGCAAACTAGGCGCCATAGTCGATACACCAGCTGACACATACATCCTACAGAAAGGCCTCACCAAAACGGACAACTGGTGCCGGAATCACGGCCTTAAACTGAATGCCAAGAAATGTATAGTCATCCCCTTTGTGAAAAACAAAATACTCACAAATTATCACATAGACAGTAACCCAATGAGTACCGAAAAAGTAATCAGAGACCTGGGGACCCAAGTTGATAGTGACCTTTCATTTGACACCCACATTGCCAAAGTGGTTAGAAAGACTTTCTACCTTGCCCACCTTATCATGAAGGGGTTCACATCCATAGGTTCATAGGTTGGTACTAGGCTATCAGCCCTAGGGCCTATACAAGCCTATCCAGATCAAAGGAGGTCATTGTGCCCCTGTACTCCTCCCTTATCAGGCCCATGATTGAGTACAATGCCCCATTTGGTATGTACCTCACCTGGCACTTACAACAGCTGGAGAGACCCCAGAAGTACCTCACCAAGAGGATCAAGGGTTTCCAACATATGTCATATGCTGCCAGGCTAAAGAAACTCCAGCTCTATTCAGTAGCATACCGCCTGCTCAGAGGTGATCTGTGCCTGACATACAAGGCCATGTCCAACCAGGAACTGATGGACATGCTCCACCTCAAAAAATCAAAATCCATAAGAACCACAAGAGCCAAAGATTTAAACCTCAGTACAAACATGAATAGAACATGCTGGAGGGACAGATTCATAACTCAGAGGCTTCCCATACTCTGGAACAAAATCCCAGTCCATGTTAGGCAGAACCCCTCACTGACTCTCTTCAAGAGAAATCTTGATGAGTGGATGGGAGATCGTAGGTTTACCCCGGGGGGTCACCCCTGTATCACTACTTAGAGGCACAGTAAACTAATTTTCATAAGTAAGGGGGTCTTCAATGTGTCACTACTAGACAAAGGCACAGTGTTCTAAATTTATTCTATACACCTTAGTACCACTACATGGGGTGGCGAAAGCCACATCTCTAGGGCTAGGCTTGCAAATGCCTCAGGGCAGATAGCCTAGTACTAAACTATGAAACTATGAAACTATGCTAGTTGTTCTCTGTGCGAGTAAGTATTGCAGTTACTTCCAGCATGTTGCAAGAAGAGAATCATGCAAGATGTCTGTACAGAGCACAAACATACACATTACGGAAGTGTAATATGTATGCACTGTGTTAGTCAGGCTGCTGCTCACTTGCCCAAAGGATGGACCAGGTCCTTACCTACAATTCCCTGCAGCAATGCTATGACATCCCCACATAGGGAACCAATGTGTTGCATCATGTGTTTTACCAATATGGGTGAGCAGTACAGCCCCACCCCTTTAGAGGTTCTCCCTGGTGGGATCTGGTCATAGATCAGTCTCCTTATACCTACTGGCATGTACCGTCCCTTGCAGACAATGCAGACATATATATATCAAGAAAGCCACTTAGTACCTCCTGTGGGACGGTTGACATAGAGTGACTGCACCTCCCCTTCAAATGGGACAGGCAAGTATGCAGAGCTCTACACCCTTGCATTATGTCAGCAGCATTACAACTGCATGAACTCAGCTGTATTTGACAGGAGGGGCACAGGCTCATCATAGCTCAGCAAACCTGACTGGTGGACAACTGCCATTAGCAGGCTATACAATAACAGGTGGACAGTTCTGGGTGAAAGTTGGGATGAGGGTGCCACCCCCCCCTAACATGGAGGCACTACCACCTCAGCTAAAAGAAGCACATAGTGTTGTTTTGAAGTTAAGTAGACACAGTAAGTGACAAATGTAGCCACCCACACAACGCAGAACCACAGTGCACAGTGTAGTTACATGTGTGGCCTCAAAGGACAGGTCCAGATCATTGTTTACCTCATATGTCATGATGCCACATATGATGGGTCTGTAGTCATACCTAACTTGTACTTCCACAGTGTCTGCACCAACTACACTCCCTTGTACCCACCACATGTGACACATAACATTCTTACAGCCTGTCCCATAACTTCCATATTTACAGAGCAGTTCATGACTGGCATCTCAGTGAAAGATACACAGCATCTATTGCACATGCTAATATTCCAGCCTGCATCCAACATGTGATCTGCAAGGATTACTAACATCATTGGGAAACCCTTGCAATCATACTGATGCTACTGGCTGCACACCAGCTGAGTGGACAATGACAAATGTTATACCCTTGCACAGAGGTGGTACATCCACTAACCAACATAACTGTACACTTCTTTGTCTAAGTATCCATATCTGTATGCCCATAGGGGCAATCACTATGGAGCTTATCAGCATACATATATGTGTTCTACACACAGATGACTGTACACAGTTTGGATGTGTGACAGGGGGAGCATGACACTTACACATGGTGAACATTTCCAAGTCAGTCACCAAGGACCTGGGTGAGGGAACATCAGGGCGTGGAACCCCCTAGACTGAGCCAAGCTATCTGACTATATCCTCCACTCAGGCAATATTTACAAAGCACCCACTTAGACATCCATGATACTGCCATTGTATGGGTCACTAAGTGGCCCAGTGTTGGCACACATAAGCAACATACGGACATCTGCCTCCGATAGCTGATTTGTAAGCAGCAGTGCTCAACAGGCTGCAGTCATGGGCCCTCTACTGCTTTGAATCCATTCAATCACAATACATGTGACTACTGACTGACTGTGGCCTACAATGTTGTCCGATGCCTGCAAATTGTGAACACTCGTAGAATCTCTGTGGTATGTCACTGTCCTGTAAGAGGGTATTGCAAACACATGCCTGTTGACATACTAATGGCCATAAACTCCATGCAAATATATATGTAGTATCATTTCCATTATTTAGCTCTATGTACCTGGTAAGTAGCTCATCAGCCACAACATGTGATGCACATACTCAGGGATGAACGAACTGGGCACACAGACCTGTTCACACAGGTTTACACCTAATGTGCCTCAGATCACCATGCCTCTACAGTGGTATGGCAGGAATCATATGGCATAGCTGAGGCCACAGTCACCTGTAAGTGACATACTCATAACTTTCAATTAGTCTTCTCTCAGCATGCCAATGTCTGAGTGCAATGGCCATTTGTTTAAGTACTTTTCCAAGCAGTACTGGCATTACACACATTAGTATGGTCCCTCACAAGGACACTTTATGCCTTCAGTATATGTTCAATGGGGATCATCTGCAATCAGTGTCATTGTGGTCTGTGGAATTTAGACTACTCAGAGGTGATTTATACCTTGTATAAGGGGCAATGTGTAACCCTGCTTGATTGCATATGCTGCCTATCTGTAGGAGGAATAGTAGATGGATAACTTACTGTAATGACATTTACCTCATATGTGATGTTAGTACGGTATGCTTGTGAGAGAGATTTGTCTAGCAGACTTAATCACACCCTTGAAACAGAAACCTGCTTAATGTAACACAAAGCACCTCAGTGCACCTCAGTACATGATATCTATATGATTGGCTGGATGAGCATCATCTCAACACAGGGCATCTGCCTGTGTCCCTCTTGGACTGGGGCAATATGTGCTGATCCTGTAACTATGGGTATAAAGATTTCTATGAATCTGAGGGCTATATGGCCATTATGCTAGTAAAGTTGAAACATCCTATGGTTTCATAACATGATGTAAAATACTCTAACAGGCTCACACACATACATGGCTGCATTGAGGCTAAAACCAATTTCAGTCATTTAGTACAGGACACACCAAGGCACACACAAAGTGCAGGTTGGCTATATGTAGATGAGTACATATAGTATGTAATGGTACACACTACATATCACAGCATGTGATTCACACAACACACCTCATGTGTGCTAGTACTATTAGTTCAGGACATAATACGCTTGATGACATCAGCAGGCCTTGTTGTGGTCAGTCCTTTGGGGGACCACATCACACACACTACAAATAAAATACAGCAAAACCCTACCTATTTCTAGGTTACCAAGTTAATCATATTAATGCCTTATGGACATATGCATCAATTAGCCTAGAGGGAAGATTAGAACCCCTACCTATCTAGTCTTACACACTATAGCTCACAGTACTTATTGCAAGTGCAATGGCTTAAGCCTGATATTACACTGTCAGCTGGTAGTCTTAAGGTCGATGACATCAGCAGAACTTGTAGAAGAGGAGAGTTTGGAAACCAGCAGCAAATTACAGGGCCAAAAGTGCATAACCATTGCATGTGGATAGCCCATGAGTACATGTCATT
This sequence comes from Protopterus annectens, assembly GCF_019279795.1. NCBI lineage: Eukaryota > Metazoa > Chordata > Ceratodontiformes > Protopteridae > Protopterus > Protopterus annectens. The sequence goes on from NC_056726.1 coordinate 1,922,157,064, forward strand.
TGTTTTGCAGGTGTACACAGACACAATGTAGCTTGGAGTGAAATTAGAACCCCTATCTATTTAGTGTTACATGCTATAGCTTCCAGCATTTATCACACGAGCCACAGCTTAAAGTCTAACACTACATTGTCAGATGGTAGTCTTAAGGTAGATGACATCAGCAGGCCTTGTAGAAGAGGGCAGTTTGGAAAGCAGCAGCAAGTTACAGGACCAAAAAGTGCATAATCATTGCAGATGGATAGCCCATGATGGCATAGCAGTTGGTTTGCTGGAGGACACACACACATGCACACCAAGTAGCCTGTAGTGGGATTAGAACCCCTAATTATATTGTCTTACACACTATAACATACAGTACTTACCACATGCATTATGGCTTAAGTCTGATGCTATACTATCAGCTGGTAGTCTTAAGGTGGATGACATCAGCAGGCCTTGTAGAAGAGGGCAGTTTGGAAGCCAGCAGTACGTTACAGGGCCAAAAATGTAATAACCATTGCAGGTGGATAGCCCATGAGGGCATGGCAGTCGATTTGCAGGGGTACACACATACACACACACACACACACACACACACACACACACACACACACACACACACACCAAGTAGCCTAGAGTGAGATTAGAACGCCCTACCTCTCTAGTCTTACACACTATAGATCATAGTACTTATCACATGCCACAGGTTAAGTCTGTTGCATAAGTGATTCCAGGCATAGTACTTGAGCATTACATAAACTAGGCTTGTATTGCACAGCATCTGTGGCCTGCAGAGTGATATTGCTTTGTACTGCTATCTGCATCTGACATCCTAGCAGTGAGATAACTATTATCCTTACCCTGCCTAACTATTGCTATTTTACTTTACAACAGTCCCTCCTAACACTAATTTACTTTCTCTTGAACACTAGCACGTATCCCTCATCAGCAGTTTTGAGCCTTTCTCTACTCAAACCTTATGTTATCTCTTCCACTACTACTAGTCTACCCCCCTCTACCACCACTGCTTAACCCTTTCTCTCTATACTGTCTTGACCCTCCTTTACTTTTCTTCCCTTTCCTCAACCTCACTCCCTTCTACTACTTATTGTTTCTCTCTCTCTACTTACTTGGTCCAACAATATTAATGAAATCACAAGGCTTCCACTTTATCCCCTTTCCAAACCACTTTTTTCTTGCAAAATTTTATATTTCAGCTCTGCTGATTTTTTTTCTTTTTAGGTGTGATAGAGTCTCAGAATTGTATAGCATCATTTTACCTTTTACTCAACTTCTTTTATGCCTATAATGCATGTCTCTACATTTTTAGTTACATTCTATCTCTGCTGATTTTTTATGTATGATAGATTGTATTAATTGTATAGCATTATTCTTTAACTTTACCATCCTTGCTGCTGCTGTGCGTCTGTGGCTGTGCCCTCCTAGCTAGTAATAGCTAATTCTCCTGCCTCTATCCAGTGTCTGTTTGCCTGGGTTGAAAACTGCTACTACTCTACGAGGGTACTTACTGACTCTTACCCTTGGAAAACCCTGGACCTTTTCACTCTGCTTCAAACACACTACCTCAAGATTCAAAAGGACTAATTCTCCTGCCTCTATCCAGTGTCTGTTTGCCTGGGTTGAAAACTGCTACTACTCTACGAGGGTACTTACTGACTCTTACCCTTGGAAAACCCTGGACCTTTTCACTCTGCTTCAAACACACTACCTCAAGATTCAAAAGGAGTATGTCTACTTAATTGATTGTAGCCTATTACCATTTTTATCTGGTGAAGTTCTGTTAGCTCCCAGCTAAGCTTGCCAGCAGCAGCTACCCCCCCACCCCCTTACTCTGTTTTACTGTTCCTTTCTCCAACCTTGTGTTTTACTTAGTGTGTACTCCCCTCCCAGTAGTATACGCTTTTTCTGCCCCTGAACCTTTGTGACTCCTCTTTGTACCTCTGCCCTATGCCCACTAGGCGTCACTCTGTCCACATCTAGACTTATAGTACTGGCTTATTCCCCTACCTTATTCTTCATATCTTACCCTTCTCTCTCCCATCCCTCACCTCCTTTGTAGTGCCCTGTAACCCTCTCCCCCCTATGCTACCAAGCTCAAAGCTCCTATCTGCCAGCCTTTTCTGTTACTTTTTCCTTCCTCTCTGGATTCTGTATAGCCCGCTTCGCTCCCCTCCCTACCCCCATATCCCACCCACCCCCAGTGGTCCTAACCTTATACTTCACTAGACACACCCTTCACCCTTACAACCTATCCTACTATTTCCCGCTAAACACCAAACCCCTCCCCTCTACATACACTCCTTCCTCCTCCCTCCTCCTCTATTACTAAACCAAACTAATCTCTTATTACTAACTTCTCTCGTATTCCAGAATTAAAATACCTTCCTTAAACCTCCACTCTCTCCACCTTTACCACCTCTTTATATTCTCATTTCTTACCCCTACATAACTCATTCCTTCGTGCCTTATACCATTTTTTTCCACCTATCCTTCCCTTTTTCTTTTCCTACTATTCTATATAACTTCCTTAACTCACATATGTCTCCACACTTACCCACCATGTTGATATTCTTAGCATTATTGTCTACCACCCTTTATTCTTCTTACTTTCTTACTTCCTATGAACACCCTCTTAAAAAACATCCAGACTACATAGGTAAACATACATCTATTATCCACACTTCTCTTACCACTTTCTTAAATTCTACCTCCACCCCCAGCTATCACCTTCCCCAATTCCATAGGCTCTCACCTTACCTATGCCTTACCCTCAAATAAAAAAATTAAACAATTAACCTTTCTTAAAAGCAACTTCTTATCAAGACCTAATACTCCTACCCTACAAGATGGTGACATTCACCCCAACCCTGGCCCTACTTATTCCTCCCCTAAAGTATCTAAGCCAAACTCCAATAACACCCTACTCATAGGACATCTAAATATACGAAGTGTAAATAACAAAGTACCCTACTTACATGCCCTTTTAGATACTCACCACTTTGACATTTTGTGCCTCTCAGAAACTTGGCTTAAGCCAGCCACCAAAGACACTGAGATTATACCCCAGGGCTATAATCTACTTAGGCTTGATCATTCTAAACGTAAAGGTGGTGGAGTGGCAATTCTTTTCAAGAATCATCTTAGCATCTCCACCATCCTGACCTGTCCAACACAGGATGTTAGAGCAGAAGCAATCATTGCTAAACTTCAATTAAATGCTCAAAAAGCCCTTTACATCATATGCATGTATATATCACCAGGCAACAATATTCCAATCTTAGAAGACTTTCTCTGTTGGGTTTCTACTAACTACCCACAAGAAACTATTATTCTGGGTGACTTTAATATAAACTGGAATACAATTAATAATGAAAATCCCTCCTATCATATAAATCTACATGGTTTTACTCAATCCATTACCAATACAACAAGGCTTAATAAACCTAGTAAGAAACAGAGTATCTTAGACTGGATACTGATAAACAAAGCCAATGTCTCATATAAAGTAGGAACTATGCCAGATGACCTCATTGACCACTGCCTTACCTATATCTCTAGAGAAAAGACTGACTATCAAAACTTCCCCATCACTAAAACAATACGCTCTACCAAACACTTTCAAACTGACCTATTTCAAAATGAACTCAAAACATGCAACTGGAACCTCTTGAAATCACTTCCTCTTAATGAAGCAGTATCTCTCTTCAACTCGACCTTCCTTTCTATTCTGGATAAACATGCCCCTGAACGTTCTATTAGAATAACATCTAAAATAGCCCCTTGGCTCTCAAAGGAAACAAAGAATTTAATTCATTCTAAGAATAAAGTTTGGGCCAAATGGAGACACCACAGAATCAACTCTGACTTTCTTCATTTTTGTAAACTTAGAAACCTCACAAAAAAATCTATAATCTCTGACAAAAAGAACTACTACTGTGAACTACAACAAAACCATTTCAACAATCCCAAACAATTCTGGTCTTCAATCAACAAACTACTTTCACCTGGAACAACTAAAACTCCCTCCCCTCTAAACGCTGACCCAGATACCCCTAACCATACTGCAAATGCTTTTAACTCCTTTTTCATAGAAACCATTCAATCTCTTGCTAAACAACTTAACACTAATAACTTCTACCCTCCAAATAAACTTGACTCCCCACACAATTTCACTCTACAGCCCATCTCTACCTCTTTCATCTATAAGCTTATTCTCAAACTCAAACCCTGCACCCCCTCTGCTGACAATCTCCCTTCTCTCTTTCTTCAAAAGGCTGCTAAACAGATTTCATACCCTATATCTATACTCACAAATAGGACTATCCAAGAGGGAACCATACCTGATATATGGAAAGTCTCTCATATCATCCCACTACATAAAGGTGGTAACTCTATCGACTACACTAACTTTAGACCCATTGCTCTTCTCTCACCTCTAGCTAAGATAATGGAAAAATGTATTCATCAGCAACTTGTACAGTATCTCTCTTTACATAACATTATAGCTAACTGCCAACATGGCTTCAGACCACACCATAGCACCTCAACTGCTCTCCTTTCCTTTGTTGATACCATCAACAACTCTCGTAACTCTAACCTTGTCACCTCTGCCCTTTTCATTGACCTTTCTGAAGCTTTTGACATGGTAAACCACTCTTCCCTTATTCACATCCTTGAATCCCTGTCATTTGACAACCTGGCTATAAAATGGTTTACTTCTTATCTAAGTAACAGACAACAAGCTGTTCTTTGGGACAACCATATCTCCTCCTTACTACCTGTTTCTATTGGAGTCCCACAGGGCTCCATTCTTGGGCCTCTTCTCTTCTCCCTTTACATAAACGATCTTAACACTGTAATCCCTTAGGCTACCTGCATCCAATATGCTGACGACTCTACTATTATTTGTTCAGCATCTACCTCTTCAGAGCTACTCTCTAACTCAAACTACCTTCAACACTGTAGAAACTTGGTTTACTAGACGTTACCTTCTCCTCAATGCTAAAAAAACTAAACTTCTCCTTTTCACTGCCACCAGTCGAACCTCCCCTTTAAATTTCAACATCTTGTCTAATGATACCACTGTCATTACTCCTGACACAACAACTAAACTGCTAGGAATAACCATTGATAACAATCTCACTTTTGATCAACACATCAATAACATCATTAAAACTGTTAACAAAAAAATAGGTTCTCTTTACCGTATTAAACCATTTCTTACACCTTCCTCCAGAGCTACTATCGCCCTCTCCCATCTGATATCTACTCTCTTTTACGCCTCACCTATTTTCAGTAACCTTAAGAAGGCTAACCTAAATAAACTAGCAACTTGTTACAATAGCATTGCCCGCTTTGCCACCAGTAACCCTTTCAGAACACATCACTGTCACAACCTAAAACTCCTAGGCTGGCTTGAGCTTCAAAACTGTCTTATGATCTCACAACTTACTATTGCCCACAAGATACTTTACCATCCTGAAAACACCCCAATACTATCGCAACTGTTAGTCCCTTATAACAATCTTACCTCCCTTTCATCTTCTTCTAAACTTATGACCAAATCTGTAAAATCCCACAACTTAGCTGGTGACTCTCTGTTTACTAATACTGTAGGTAGGACATGGAATCTGCTACCCACAGATATCACTCTAACCTCCTCCTTACCACTCTTTAAACAAAAAATCAAGCAGTACTTCCAAAACCACTGGCTTTGTTCCTGCAGGACTCCTGACTAACCTTCCGCACTTCTCCTACTTAACCTTAACTTTTTTCATTAATTAATACCTATACTTACTATTTCTTTTGTCTTGCCCTACTCCCCCTACTCAACCTTAACTTCATTCATTGATTAATATCTATACTTACTTTTTCTTTTGTCTTGCCCTGTTGTTCTCCTCTAATGCTCTGACTCACTCCTACTTTCTCTCCACCACCCTCTCTACCATCTCCCTAACTCGTCACTTTACTTGACTACTGTTTTCTCACTCTTTCCCTCTCTTGTATTTCTACATTAATTCCTTCACATCTCCTGCTTTACATCTTTCTCTTTGACAATTTTCTAAAACTAATAGCTAATCTTTAGCTTTTTAATGTCCACTTCTAATGACCTAGTACAATTTTTACAATTTTGCTTCTACTACTTAGTAAAACGTTCATAAGTGCCCTAGTTTTTTTTTTTTTTGTTGTACTTATTACTAAATGTATATTCTTAGTATGCTTAAATTTTGTGTGGAGCTTTTCTCCCCGGGCCTCTACTGAAAATGGACATGTATCCAGCTAGACTAGCCCGGTTAACAAATGGAAAATAAAAATAAATAAAAATTATTGTACCTTGCACCTGATTTCTTTTATGCCCAAAATGTATGCATTTACTAATTTTGTAACTCTGAACTTGTTCTTTTATGTGGAGCTTTTTTCCTCAGGTCTCCACTGAAAATGGGCCTCCAAGCCAGTGGACCAACCCAGTTAACAAAAGATAAAAAAATAAATAAATAAATCCGAGCTATGTGGGTAAAGTTACCAATATGGCCATATGTTGCTGTTTGCACTTAGTTAGGCAAACCTGTCAGCAGGAACAATGTGCCCTGTCCATGCAGGTGTTGTTAACATTATACATTCCTGCTCACCTGTGTCTGTCTATGTGGTGACACCAAGTAGGTACAGGTGTCTGTAGGTAAGTGGATTATGTACTGTTGCACCCTTAGTTTGGCTCCTTTGAGCAGCAGTATGGATGTGTGATAGTGCAGATTTACTCACGATTTACTCATGATTATTAGGGTATGTAGGACAATATATACATCCACAAACATATTTATGTATATAACAGGGATGTGTATATATATATATATATATATATATATATATATATATATATATATATATATATATATATATATATGTAGCTGTGTGTATACGATATGTATGTAGCTGTGTGTATATGATATGTATATGTGTTATGTAGATATATGGAGAGAGTTTATATACCATTCTAATATATATAGCTATTATATAGCTATCTACACACACACACACACACACACACACATATATATATATATATATATATATATATATATATATATATATATATATATATATATATATATATATATATCAGTATATATCTATTTGACACTGCATAGAGATAGATATACTATGTATGTGAGAGAGAGACAGTGATAGATGGATATGTATACATGGATTCAGTTTGTAATCCTGAAATACTGAAATATCAAATTTCAGTATCTCAAGACTATAAAGCCGGAAACTCACAAACCCGAAACACAAAACCACGAAATTCAAAACTGTGACTGTCAAAAAACACTGCACCACACAAACAAACACAAATACACCTACCTCCTGACACTACAACAAACCAAAACAATACACACGAACACAACAAAACAAACACACATACTTATACACTACTTATATATACTAACTCCCAGGTTGCACTAAAAAACGAAAGACAGAAAACCCACCACCACACATTCTACACCCCCCTTGCACAAACACACATCACATACATTCAAACACCACTACTCTCAACACTTACATACTCACACTCTTACCTACCTACCCTAACCCACACCCAAAACCCCCCAACACACTCACATACACCCACACCCTCCCCAAAACCCTTAAAACCATTACACTTACCTAAGGTGCCATCACTACTGTGGGTTTGACATTTCCAGGTTCAATATTCTGCAGTTTCATGCAACCGCAGATTAGACACTTTGGTCTTGAGATACTGAAATTCGATATTTCAGTATTTCAAGATTCAAAAGTGAGCCTGTATACCTATATGTCTGTATGTATAGACATATCTATATATAACAGGTCATTCTGATGAAGGGGCAATGGAATTGTGTTCATTTTAACTATATGTCTGTATGTATAGACATATCTATGTGTAACAGGTCATTCTGATGAAGGGCCAATGGAATTGTGTTCATTTTGTATGGGCATGTCCAGTGGGGCTGTCAGTACTTATAAAGTGACTCACGCCACACCTACCTGCACTCCAGTCCATGATTGTGTGTGTTACAGACAATGACATCTGTCACTGTTTCTGCAGTACTGCACTTCATTCAAAATGTCCACGGCATGTCTCTGCTGTTTGCTGTACTTAGTATGTGACTGATATTCATAATGTTACACCACACACGGACTGACAGTCTGAGAAATCACCAACATAATAATACATCACATGCAAAAGATGTGAGTACTTCCAGATTAGAACCATCAACAGCATCACCAATGCTTAACTTCCCTAGTCCACTGAGCCACACAGGCTGCCAGACAGAGAGGAGTCATTCATCACGTAATCAACAGCATAAATTTGTATGTTGTTATTCCTGTGCTATGTGTGACATACATGTGTGTGATTGAGTTCTATTTTACAGCCCTGAGATTGCCTGTTCTGCTGCTATACCATTGCTGACTTACTGTTAAAGCAGTTATATGGGAACACTGTGTTGTGGGTGAGTGAACAACAACACATGATCTGCTGGGATAGACCGTAGTCCAAATATCGTGTGAACCCACTGTTTAACATCTCCATTGACTGATGTAGTGAATATTCCAACCATGAGGCCTAGTGATTATTAGGGAACACGTACCATTGGACTGAGTATCTGTAGTCCCATGTGGATGTTAGTTCTATCCACATACCTCTCCACATTTCATTGCATAAATGCAGCAGATACATACATATGATACCATATCATAGTAATCCTTACAAGAAATGTGTAGGCTAGAGACTTACCTTTTGAATGCAGTAGCTGACAGAACTGTAGTTTACGGATGACTATGTATGATGCAAGCAGTACACAGCCAATACATGGATAGGTATAGGTTGTGTGGATTGCCTGGCATTAGTGATTTTACTATATGTATGTGAGTAGGAGTAAGGTGTCCCTAGTGTTCTAGGTTATCAGTGAATGTGCTATGCATTGTCTCTTAGCCAAAGCTAGGGCATACTGGGCATGCCTACATCTGCCCACAGGGACATCAGTGAGAGGTCCTCCTCCAAGTCCTCCTTTGACTGCAGCTGTAATGACCTAGGCACTGGTGTGGACACCAAAACTGTGACTTCAGAAGCCCAAAAACACACTCTATGATGTTTGTAGTATGTGCGTGTGCCTCATTATGGCATTCTTCCATGGGTGTGTGTGCATTTCTGATGGGAGGCATCATCCACAGTTCCAGTGCATAGCCTGCATCCCTCAGTAAATGGCCATGTGGGATGTCTCCCCTATCAAACATCTGGGACAGCTGTGATGAGTACCAGATATGGGAGTTGTGATAACTGCTAGGGGTGCTAGCACACACATTGATGATAATTCTCTGGGCATTGCACACAACCTGGCAGTTGATGGAGTGTTACCCCTTGCAGTTGATGTAGATTCTGTCCTTCTAACTGGGTGGTGACTTGATGTGTAAATGGGTGCAATCTATGGCACCCAGTACCTCTGGGTAGTATGCTTCATGGTAGAAGTGTTGCATATTGCTGGCCCTCACCTCATGGATGAGGGGAAAAGAAATGCTCTCAATGGCATGTAGTTGCATGGCATCCAAGAACTGTTGGAATACCCTGGAAGCAGATGCCTGTTAAACCCCATCATATCCCCAGTTGGTCTTTGGAAAGCACCTGTAGCTAGTATCCTAAGGGCTACACATACCTTTGTTTCCACTGGGATGGGTTCCTCTTTGTTGGCTCAGGTTCTGAGTTGAGGACGGAAGAGCTCAGTGAGTTCTTGTAGTATGTCTGTGTCCAGCCAGTAGAGCTGTACAATCTCCAATACATGTAGCTCCTGGAAGGTTACCTTGGTCTGTACAATCTTCTCCTTCTCTGTCTAAGCCCATTGTCAGCAATAGCACCAGCACTGACTTCAGCATCTAGCATATACAGATTTAGCAGCCCTGCAGCCACCCCTAGCAATCTCTCAGTTAAAATTCCCAAGTATGTACACCAATGATGTAGATTATGGAGGGAAATCAGATTGTAGGGTGTATGCATACTTTATAGTGCTCTGATGTAGGTGCTGACTGTGTGACTGTCTACATATAATGCATTCCTCTTGCCTAGTATATCATTAGCATCATTTAATGGCCCTAGATTAAGTTAAACACAGGTCAGAACTAATTAATATATCATTGACTTGTAGATACACTCAGCACTGTGGCGTGTCATGCAAATGCAAACCCTGTAGGTAAACAAAGCTGACCACTTAGTGTACACACCTCTCTAGACTTTCATGCTCAGCATAGTAGAGTGCCATGCAAACACATGGAAACATGGTCCCCTTTGCTAAACAAAGCTTAGAAGTTAGTGCACACATCCTCCTGAAAGGACAGGCTCAGCACAGGGGCACACCATACAAACAAGCATAGCTAAGCTGAAATAAGCTTAGAAGTCATTGGACATGCCCTCTCCTGATCTTAGCTACCTCCTCTATAAACACCTACATGGTTCTCTGCCTACACGAAGGGAATATGCAGACATGATTACCACTTTATGCTATTCAGTAACTACACCTCATTTGCATATGGATCCGTGCTCACAGCCTGGAAACTACACACTTTCTAGCCTTACCATGTTAGCAACAGCACCGATGCACCATTGCAGATACTCCACGCAAGGTCCTGTAATACATTTCTGTCAGATAATATTAATGTTGTTTTTCCAATTTTTTTTTTATACAACATGTTTGAACACTGTAGCATGCTGTGCAAACATGTCCAGATTATTAAAAAAATAAAATTAATTTAACTTATTTTCTTTAATTTTTCAGACACATAGGAGAATAGTTTCACTCGTATCTGTATGTGGTGTGTCATTTCGGTCTATATATCCACATGTTTCAGCCTCTTTTGTCTGTCTACACTCCTGTACACAGAATTTTTCCATGTACACTATGGACACTGACATTGGGTCTGAAGAACTGACTGTCTGCTTGCTGGATCATTCTACCTTCCTCATTTGCATGAGATTCACCTGCTTATGAGGTGATTTGCATGCCATGGAACTTCCAGTGTTGGCTCGTGCATGCACGATGCTCAGCAGGATTTACTGAATCTAAAACCTGCTTATTTTCATGTAAGCAGTGCAGCACGATGTCTACATTTTAAAAAAAACACTGTGTAATCTTTGTTAAATTACCCCCATTGATTAAATGTTCACGTAACATATTTACTTCCATTGCTTAAATTTAATCTACTTCGTAAATCTGACTGCCTCATTCATTTATATGAAGTTTAAAGTTTTTATATATCCTTTATCTTAGGGTACACGACATTCTACATTTTGCATGCTTTCAGCACTGTGCACTCATTACCTGTGTCAAATATTTGTTCTCCCCTAATATGAAAGCACAGACAGAAAGACCCTGTTTATGTCTTACTTAATTTTTAAAATGCTTCACATTAATATGTTAAGGATCTGTGTGCCTGTACTTTATATGTTCACTCTCCCCCCACACCCTCGCACACACACATACACTACTTTCATGAACATGTCCACTTGACTTTAATGGTTGGTTACCTGCATTAATAGTGAGACATCTGTATAATCTGGCAGCTGGTGCAGACAGTCATGGCTGTGAAATGTAGCTCCTGTGGTGTATGGTTTGATTCCATTAGCCCTCATTCGCATACTGTCTGAACTTGAGTAAGTCACCAAACTAATAATTTGCTCTCAGGTCACACATGAAATTGGACTGGGTATCCAGTGGGCCTTCCTGGTTAACAAATGGGTGTTATTATTATTTCCTTTGCCAGTAAACATTTCTAGACCATCAGAACGTTGATTTCTTCTGCTGAACTGATTTCTGTGCATTGTCTGTTAAACAAACATGGATCACAAGAATTATAGGCAGGAACTCTACATTGACAACAATGGACTTGCCAATACAATATTTTAGAAATAACTATCTTCTGTATTATACTGATTTTTCCCTCACTTTGGATAACAGAAGCTCTCCATGTCTTATGGAAGAAAAGTTAAGTGAGTTATGTGCCAGATTAGATGCTATTAGTTTTGTACTGTTGTTCTCTCCACTTTCTATACAATAAATCTACTGTACCCAGTGGTTTGAAAAGTGAATCGGAATCACTATAGAGGAACGTATTTTGCCAAGATGGAAACACACTGTTAAATATGCTGAAAAAGTGTAAGTATTAGGGGAAGTCAGGCCATGTAGTATGTCCCTTCAAGATCTAGTAAAGCTGTTGATGTATTTATTTGTCTATGCCTCATCATTCTGCTTATTTCTAACTATAATTCCTGAAATTAATATATATATTACATGATACAAAACACAATAGTTCTTTCTGAATTTACGTTTAAGGTACTGAAATTGCTTATTATTTTGTATAACTTAGAATGCACTCAATATATCTTGGTCAGAAACTGTAATCAGTGTGTTGAATGTTATACAAATGTGAATTTATGCAAGGAAAATATATGCTTGCGTTTCAAATTACATCTTTCGTCCTTTAAGTAAACTAGAATTTATGTCTTATGTTGCATGAATTGAGAGAAGCTTGAAATGGTTAAGACAGTTCAAGGTACACAGCATGGAGGAGCTTACCAATTTGTTATGAAACCAAATAAATAATTCTAAAACACATTCTTGAATAGTACTAAAAAAGGTACTACAAATGGCTCTACAGCATGCAGTTTGAATGTGAGCACAGCATTTTGATTGACAGTATGAAAAACAATAGGAGTTTTTCCCCTAAGGTAGCTGTTGCAAATGTTCCTTTAATGCATTCTAATACTGTTCATTATCTTAGAAATGCAAATAGTAGTGCAAGGAGTATAGCTACCAATAATAGAAATGATCAATCTAGGCATAAAGGAACCTGTATGTAAGAAATGAAGGAACTGTATGATACTGGAAGAAACGGGAAATAACTGTTCGAATCTGGAATGAGGTTGGAATGAATGTCTTTAATTACCCAGAACTGTGCTGAATAACTACCAGTCTCTTTTATAGGTGCCAAATCATTTTGTACCTTTTAGAATAAAAGTCTGCCTATACTGAAGTTTGGTTAAGAATGGGTTATTATCTACAGTGGAGGTAGATGCCAACAATACCCAAATCAGATCTTACTGTCTCCAATAACAGTGCTGATAACTGAATTAGGCAGAATTGTAATATCCATAGCTTTTGCACTCATACTCAGAATTCATCCTTTTTTTCCTGAATAATATGATTACTATTTTAGAATGCTGGATATTTGACCTGACTTCTGCACCCATTTTCGATTGTCTGTACCAAACTTCTGTGGACTGCACTGCAATGACTTCCTGCATATTTGTCCAATCTAACTTACTGACTTCTCTGTCTTTAGTGTCTCTCTTAATAATACCAAAACCCTCTAAATTTTCTACAAGTTCTACATACTTGTTTAACCTTGGTTCCCATGCCTCATGCAGTCTAAACAATATCTATTTGTACTCAATGCACTGTATATTCTATTGGCACATTTTATTCTTATCAGTATTCTTGACTGAACATTATTCATTTATAAAGAAACATTATTTTCTACTGGAACTGCATGTAAAATGTAAAATATAAAATGAAAATATAGGCCCACTTTAATATGGTTACATTTCTAGACCTACGCAAAGAAACTAGTGTATTTATGTCTAACAAACCACATTTAGGTAAAGCTAATTTTACGTTATTGAAGACCCTTTAAATGATAATGCCATTTTCTATAAATATGCTCATTAGTATTACCCTTTCTCAATGTAGCTACTCACACCACAGTCAATGGCTACTAGCCAGTTACCAAATCATGTTCAATAGCCAACATTTGGGAAGAGCTAATCTACAAACACATATTAGAATATATGCAAAACTCTTAGGATGCTCAAAATATGTATGAACTTTAAATAGCCACCAAAACCAAAAACAACAAATCATTTTTTAACTATTTAAGGAAGTTAAGAATTAACACCCAGCAATGTTTAAATAATAATACTACTTTCTGTCACCCAAAGGAATGAGCTAATACCCTAGCTAACAAATTTAAAGTTTCACTACACCCACAGTTATAGTTATTCAACAGATACATTAACCCAAGCCATCCTCTTTAATTACTAAGGAACAAATTCTCATAGCCCTGTCAAATACAAAGAATATTTCATACATGGGCCCTAATAACATACCAGGCCGCCAGATTATCAATACCAAATATGGCCTTTCTGATCCAAACTTAGTCTCTTTAGTATAAGCTTCTCTACTGATTACATTCTTAAAGCCTGAAGAACAGACATTGTAATGCCATTATACAGGGGTGGACCAACCAGACACTAGAAACTATAGGACCATTAGTCTCACTAGCCTCATAAGTAAAACTATGGAGTGCATTCTCTCAGACCTCATGAATCTGGACATTGAAAATCTCTTATTCCTGGGCCACCATCAATTTGGCTTTGTGAAAAGAAGGTCCTGTCTCATTAACCTCAATTTACTTGAAAAGGTAACTGAAGCAGTGGATAATGGTTATGCGGTTCATACAGTATATCTAGACCTGGTCAAGGTTTTTGACAGTATTCTCCATACAGGCTTCATTGATAAACTTGTAAATCTGAATATATATAATTGGGGGGAATTTAATAAAGCCTACATGGTGTTTTTTACCATGTAGGCATCATGCCACAATGCTTACATGAAAGTAATCAGGTTTTAGATTCACTAAACACTGCTGAGGGGCACGCACACACACGCCAACACAAGATGTTCTGTGGCATGCAAATCACCTCATAAGCAAGTGAATCTCATGAAAATGAGTCATGTACAACAATCCAGCAAGCAAATAGTCAGCCTTTCAGACTCTGTGTGAGTGCCCTTAGTGAACAGGGAAATATTCCATGTACAGGAGTGTAGACAGACAAAAGGGGCTATAAAAATTCAGATATATGGACAGAAATGGCATACCACATACAGATATGAGTAAAACTATCTTCCTGTGTTTCTGAAAAATTAAAGGAAATAAATTAATTTATTTTTTTTAATAATCTGGGCATGTTTGTGCAGTGTGCTGCAATAAGCAAACTTGCTTTATATAAAAAAAATATGGAAAAAACAATGTTAATATTATGTGATAGAAATGTATTACAGGACCACGCATGGAGTATCTGCAGTGGTGCATTGGTGCTGTTGCTAACATGGTAGGGCTAGGAAGAGTGTAGTTTTCAGACTTTGAGAGCAAGGACCCCTAAGTAAATGAGGTGGAGTTACTAAATAACATAAAGGAGTAATCGTGTTCACATATTCCCTTCATGTAGGCAGAGAACCATGTAGATGATTACAGCGAAGGTATCTGACATCAGGAGGGATGCGTCCAATGACTTCTAAGCTTATTTCAGCTCAGCTGCACCTGTTTGCTGAGCGTGTCCTTTCAGGCAGGTGTGTGCACTAACTTCTAAGCTTTGTTTAGCTAAGGGGCTTGTGTTTCCACATATTTGCACGGTGCACCTCTATGCTGAGTGAGAATGTCTGGGGGGGGGGGGGTTACACTAAATCCTAAGCTTTGCTAACCTATGGAGCATGCATTTGCATGAGGCACCACAGTGCTGAGTCTATCTAAAAGCCAATGACATATTAATTAGTTTTGACCCCTGTTTAATTTAAACTAGGGCCATTATATGATATTAATGATAAACTTGACAGGTGAAATGCATCATAGGTAGACAATCACACAGTCAGCACCTACAGCAGGGCACTATAAAGTATGCATACCTTGTACAGACTGATTTTTCCCCATACTCTGCACCATTGGAGAACAGACCTGGGAATTTAAACTGATTGAATGCTAGAGGCTGCTGCAGGTCTGCTACATCTGTATATGATAGATGCTGATTTCAATGATGCTGTTAACAGTAGGCCTAGACAGAGAAGGACAAGAGTCTTCAGGCCAGGGTAATTTTCCAGGAGCTACATGAGCTGGAGATTGTAGAACGCTACAGGGTGGACAGGGAAATACTACAAGAAGTCACTGAGCTCTGCTGCCCTCAACTCAGACCCAGAGCCAACAGAGGCAAACCCATCCCAGTGGAAACAAAGGTGTGTGTAGCCCTTAGAATACTAGATACATGTACTTTCTAAAGACCATCTGAAGACATGATGGGGTCTCACAGGCATCTGCTTCCAGGGTACTCCATCAATTCCTGGATGCCATGTGATCACATGCCAGTGAGCACATTTCTTTTTCTCCTGAGGCGAGGGACAGTAATATGCAACACTTCTACCATGTAGTACGCTACCCTAAGGTACCGGGTGCCATAGATTGCAGTTATGTATACATCAAGTCACCACCCAGTGATGAGGGCAGAATCTATGTCAACCATAAGGGGTTCCACTCCATCATCTACCATTTCAAGTGCAATGCCGAAGGGATTATCAAGAATGTGTGTGCTGGCAGCCCTGGCAGTTATCACAACTCCCATACCTGGTGCACATCACAGCTATACCAGATGTTTGCTAGCAGAAGAAATCCCACATGGCCATTTACTGGGGGATGCTGGCTATGCACTGGAAACTTTGATGATGACACCGAGCAGAAATGCACACACACCCACTGAAGAATGCCATAATGAGGCACACGCACAAACTAAGAACACCTTAGAGCATGTGTTTGTGCTTCTGAAGTCACAGATTCGGTGCCTTGATATATCTGGTAGAGGCCTGCCGTACTTTCCAGCCACATGTGCACATATGTTCACAGTATATGCCATGCTACACAATATGATCCTGCGGAACAGCTGCAGCAGGATAAGCAAAGGGAAGGGATACACAGCCCCCCACTAGTGCCTAGGTCACCACAGACACAATCACAGGAAGATTCGGAGGAGGAACCCACTGATGATGTTCCTGTAGGCACATGTAAGCATGGCCAGTATGCCCTGGCTTTGGCTAAGAGACTAAGCATCGCACATACACTTACAACCTAGGTCACTAGGGACTGACACCTTACTCTTACTCACATACGTATAGTAAAAATGTTGATGCCAGGCAACCCACACAACCTGTACCTAAGCATGTATTGGCTGTATGTTGTTTGCATCACATAGAGTCATCCCTGAAATACACTTCTGCCAGTTGCTGTATTTGCAAGGTATGTCTCTAACCTACACACTACTGGTAAGGATTACTACAATACTGTATCTTGTGAATGGATCTGGTGCATTTATGCAAGGAAATATAGTGGGCTATGTGGACAGAAGTAGCATCCACATGGGACTACAGATAGCCAATCCAATACTATGTGTTACCTAATAATTACTAGGCCTCATGGTTGGAATATTCACTACATCAGGCAAGGGAGATGTTAAAAAGTGGGGTCACATGATATTTGGACTGCTGTCTATTCTAGCAGATCATGTGTTGTTGTTCCACCACCCCAATACAGCAGTGTTCTAATATAACTGCTTTAAAAGTAAGTCAGCAATGGTATCATGATGCCTCTGCACTGGCCCAGTAATCAAGGAGCCTCAATCCTCACCACTAGCACCAGTGAGGGACATACACATTGGGAGGATGACAAGTGCACACACAGTAAGGTGCAATTTCCCTTAAGAGCACAAAGAGATCACAGTCAGTCTGGGCTGGTTTCTGCCTCTTTCTCCAGACCCCCAATGAGACTCCCCACTGGCACAGTTATAGGTTTAAGATCTCAGCAGAGTGGTCAAGCCAAAACCTCCAGCACCCTCTCTGTCTATCCAGTGCTTCGTGTTGCTGCCCAAGTAGCTCACAAACACACACATGCACATACACACACACACTTACTTTGAGATTTGATTTATTTACACAGACACAGACATTCCTGGGGTAAGCTGGCACAGGTTTACTAGCTATGCCCCCTTCTGCCCAGACTACAAGCTAGTTATCACTGCCATCAACCACTACTTAGCAGCTGCTAAAAAGGCCTTAGGGTGACCAATCCTACTGTGTAATGTTACTATTATCCAAATGGTAAGTGTGACCAAGACCAAGGCTATTTAGGAGTGGTTTGCGCAGTGTCACCAAATACATATGCAAGCACTCTAAGAGCTTAACTATCTCTAAACAAACCAGCCACAAAGATAGGTTTAAATATATTTAATAATAATAAATAAAATAACAAGACAATACTCAATCAACACAGTAACTGCAGAGTTCAGAATCTCAACAAATATTTAAAAAACTTTGCAGGACTGTCTCAAATAAATACAGAAAACATCTAAAATAATCTTTACTCTATTCATATCTATATCTAAGAGAGATTACTGTACCCTGGTTACTTACTATTAGCAAAGCAAGTGCTGATGAGAGGATGTTCCCAGGTCCAAGACAAGATACAAAAATGTCCAGACTTTCTCTGAGAATGTTCTTAAATTAATAATTAACATTACTGCTGGGTTAGCTCAGATGACATCACTCTGTCACCTGCCTTCAGTTCCCAGGCTAACAGAAACTAACATAATTTTTAACATCTCTATGTAAAAAGTACATATCTCTCAGACGTTTGCAGAACTTGGAAGTTCTATAACAATAAAATGCTTTTACATTTGAAACTAGTAATTATTTCTGTTTCAAGACAATAGGAAAACCTCTAGCTCTAGACATTGTGTCTGCTTACTGAAATTTAACATAATCATAAAACACTTTACTTTTCAACTTATTTTCTTGAAGTTTTGCAAGTTAACTCTGTATATTCCAGCTTTTACTATTAAAACATATATCTGCACATGTATATAGTTTTATACATTTCTGTTCTTTTCCAGTAGAGTACACTGTGGACACATTCTTGAAGCTCAGTACATAACATACAGTTCAACACACACTTCTGGAGCAGTAGTTTAATGTACACTTAACATATATTTCTCTTACATTTTAAGACAAGCATATGAATCATATTACTATTCACAAATGACATATGATTATTTGCAAAATTCCAGATAGCTGGACTGGCATTATTTCCCTGGTGTAACATTTCTCACCTTCCCAAAAACTCAAGCTGATTTTTCAAGTGACCCTTGAGAAACGTTGCTTGAGAGGGCTGATCCTATCTGAGAATACCTTATCCCATTCTCAGTCTTAAGATTCCAGATGCCTTGCCATTGCTGACCCCAGTACAATGCTGCACTGTCACATCATATGCCTGCAACCCTAGGCTCCACCATAGTAATTTGGGATTTTCCTGGCTGGCTCCCTATAGCCATAGATCCCCCTCTGACTCCTCCTGCCTTGTACTGCAAATACTTAGCACATGAGCCTCCTTGTCATGGTAAGGTTTTTATCATGTTCACATGGTACAGTTTGTGGCCGCCCTGCCTCCTTCCTAGCAGTTCTACCATACCACTGACCTTCCTTACCACCTTTGTAGTGTCCTTCCAAGCTGTCTGCACCTTGTTGCGTCTGACAGGAATGAGAGCCTTTACTTGCTGTCCTAGAGCATACTCTCTAGCTTGAGCAGTCCTGTCATACCAGACCTTTTTTTCTGCTGTTGGGCCTCTGCCAGGTTCTCCTAGGCCAAGCCCATGAATTCTCTGAGCCTTGTCCTGAGGTTTAGGACATTTGCCACAACAGAATCATTGTGGGATTCACACTCACCCTCCCACTCACCTCGAATCAAATCTAGACGTCCTCTCACCCTATACTCATACAGCAACTCAAACGGTGAAAAACCTGTGGATTCCAGGGGAACCTCTCTGTAAGCAAACAAAAGATGGGGAAAATATTTGTCCCAGTCCTTCTTAAACTGGTGTGCAAATGCCTGTAGCATCATCTTGAGTGTAGAGTTTAACCTTTCAACAAGACCATTAGTCTGGGAGTGGTAGGGGGTTGTCTTTAGTTGCTTCACCCCACAGTACTTCCACAGAAAAGCCAGCTGGTCTGACATGAAATTGGCAACTCTGTCAGTCAGTATTTTTTTTGGGAGACCTACCCTACTGAAAATATCTAATAAAGCATCCACCATGTTTTTTGCCTCAGTGGAGGACAGATCCACTGCCTTGGGGTATCTGGAGGCATAATCTACAGGTGGACAGTAGTCTCTCATTTGATAGTCACATCACCACAGTAGTCAGGAAGTCCTTCTATGTGGCACACCTCATCATAAAAGGGTTCTCATTCAGGAAAAAAGAGGTCATTGTTCCCCTCTACTCGTCACTCATTAGACCCATTATAGAGTACAACACCCCTTTGGGAATGTACCTCACAAGACATCTGAAGCAGTTGGAAAGGCCACAGAAGTACCTCACAAAGAGGATTACTGGCCTCAAACATATTCCCTACACTGACCACCTCAAAAAACTCCAGCTTTACTCTGTAGCATATCACCTACTCCGAGGTGATCTCTGCCTAACATATAAAGCTATGTCAAACCCAGAGCTGTTGGACATGCTACACCTAAAAAAATCCCAATCCCTCCGAGCTACACACTCTAGGGACCCAAATCTTGTCACCACAATAAGCAGGACATGCTGGAGGGATAGATTCCTGTCCCAGAGACTTCCTATACGCTGGAACAAGCTACCCATCTGTGTCAAGCAAATTTCCTCATTAGCACTCTTCAAGAAAAATCTTGATGAGTGGATGGGAAATAAGAAATATACCCTAGGGTTCATTTTTGTGACTCTGCTCAACAGGGGCACAGGAAAATAACTTTCTTGTGTGGCATAAGCCAGGGAACCTTGTTGGGTAGACTTACTTAGGCCCTTGGGCTGATAGCCTAGTACCTACCTATGAACCTATGAACCAATAAACACCTTCTCAAATATATGAATGAAACTATAAAAATTATTCCCCTCTGTAAATTTTGGAAGAAATATACTGACCTTTCTTGCATCTGGGGTTCAGTAACTCCTTTCCCCATTACCTCCATCAATTTGGTGAAGAGTCAGCATCTCCTTTTCATGTTGCCTCTGTCTCTCATTTTCCCCAGCCTGCAGACATCACAGGTTCTCATTTTCCTCAGCCTCATGATGTCTCAGTCCCTCTGCTGCTTCTATTTCCAAATGCTTGGCCTCCAACTCAAGTCTCTTAAACTCCAGATGGATTTTTAAGCCCTCAGTTGAAAGGTTGAGCTGTCCATTTTCTGAGAGTTGTACATTTCCATGGCCAGTCTGATTGTCCTCCTGGTTGCTATTCTGTGATAAAGCTGTGACTAAAGCTGCAATCTTGTCTGCTTTAGTCAGATTGACATGCACCAGTCCTTTAGCCTGGCACATCTCAGCCAACTGGCTCCTTGTCAGCTTGCCATACTCCTCTGCTGACATGCATGCCTGCTCTCCCTGACTAACTAAGCTAATAAAAATATAAAACAATTGTGATATGAACTCAGACTGTTCACTGCATGGTTGATTGAGAATATAAACACCTTCTGCGACCACTGTACACTGGCTACATGAATTCGATATCCATGCCACTATTAGCCAATTAATATGTGATGTGGCTAACTCACCAATGTCAACCAATTAATATGTAAGGCAGATATCCCACCACTCCCATACAATTAATATGTGATGTCCCTGCACTGGCCCAGTAATCAGGGATCCTCAATCGTCACCACTAGCACTAGTGAGGGATGTACATATTGGGAGGATGACATGTGCATACACAGTAAAGTGCAATTTCCCTTAAGAGAATGCAGAGGTCACAGCCAGTCTGAGGCTGGTTTCTGCCTGTTTCTCCAGATCCCCAGTAAAACTCCCGACTGATGCAGTTATAGGGTTCAAATCTCAGCAGAGTGATCAAGCCAAAACCTCCAGCACCTTCTCTGTCCAACAGTGCTTCATGTTCCTGCCTAAGTAGCTGACACACACACACACACACACACTGAGATTTGATTTATTTACAAACATGCAGACACTCCTGGGGAAGGCTGGCACAGGTGTATTAGCCATGCCCCCTTCTGCCAAGACTATAAGTTAGTTATCACTGCCACCAACCACTACTTATCAGCAACTATAAAGGCCCTTACAAAGGGTGACTAATCCTACTGTGTAATGTTACTATTAACCAAATGGTAAGTGTGGCCAAGTCCAAGGCTATTTAGGAGTGGCCTGTACAGTGTCACCAACTACATATGCAAGTACTCTAAGAGCTTAAATATCTCTAAACAAACCAGACACAAAGATAGATTTAAATATATTTAATACTAAATAAAAAACAAACAATACTCAATCAACACACAGGAATATTTTAAAATAACATTGCAGGAAAGTCTCAAATAAATACAGAAAACATCTAAACTAATCTTTATTATATTCCTATCTATATCTAAGAGTGACTACTGTACCCTGGTTACTTACTATTAGCAAGGCAAGTGCTGATGTGAGGATGCTCCCAGGTCCAATACAAAATACAAAAAGTCCAGAGTGTCTCTGAAAGAGTTCTTAAGTTAATAATCAACATTACTGTTGGGTTAGCTCAGATGACATATCTCTTTGTTACCTGCCTTATGTTCTCAGGCTAACAGAAACTAACATAATTTTTAACATCTCTATGTGAGAAGTACATATCTCTCAGAAGATTGCAGAACTTAGAGGTTGTATAGCAATAAAAAGCTTTTACATTTGAAACCTAATAATTATTTATGTTTCAAGACAATAAGAAAATCTCTAGCTCTAGACAGTATGTCTGTTTACTTAGATTTAACACAATCATAAAACATTTTACTTTTCAACTTATTTTCTTGAAGTTTTGCAAGTTAACTCTGTATGTTCCAGTTTCTACTATTAAAACATACATTTGCACAGGTATATAATTTATATACATTTCTGTTCTTTCCCGGTAGGGTACATTCTGGACACATTCTTGAAGCTCAACATACAATTCTACACACACTTCTGCACCAGTAGTTCAATATATACTTAACATATAGTTATCTTACTTTTATAAGACAAGCATATGAATCATATTACTATTCACAAATGACATATGATTATTTACAAAATCCCTGATAGCTGGACAGGCATTATTTCCCTGGTGTCATAGGTATATCTGTAGAATAGACAATCTCAGGGCTGTAACATAGAACTCAATCACACATTGTATGTCACACATAAAGCAGGAATAATGACGTATGTATTTATGTTGTTGACTGTGTAATGGCTGACACATTTCTGTCTGGCAGCCTGTGTGGCTCAGTGGACTAGGGGAATTGACATGGCTGATGATGTTGAGGGATTTAATCTGAAAATACATATTTTGCATGTGGGGTATTATTAAGTTGGTGTTTTCACAGACTGTCTGTGTGTGGTGTAACATTATGAACTTCAGTCACATATTAAGTACAGCAGATAGCTGTGGAATGTTGTGGGCATTTTGAGTGAAGTGCAATACTGCAGAAACAGGGACAGATGCCATTGTCTGTAACACACAAAATCCTGGACTAGAGTACAGGTAGCTGTGGCCTGGAGTCACTTTATAAGTCCTGACAGTCCCATTGGGCATGCCCATACACTTAGTTAAAATGAGTGCAATTCTGTTTTTCCATCATCAAAATGACCTGTTATATATAAATATGTCTATAAATTACACACATACATGTATACGTATCTGTCTGTCACTATCTCTCTCTCACATACATAACATATCTATCTCTATGTTGTGTCCAATAAATATATACCAATGTATATAGCTGTATATATTAAAATGATACATAGACTCTCCCCATATATTTATATAACACATATACATATCATACACATACATAGCTACATTTATATATACATCCCTGTTATATACATAAATATGTGTGTGGATATCTGTATTGTCCTACATAACCTAACAATGGTGAGTAAATCTGCACTATCATGCATCCATACTGCTGCTCAAAGGAGCCAAACTAAGGGTGCAACATTACATAATCCATTTGCCCACAGACACTGGTGCTTGCTGGATGTTACCACGTAGACAGACACAGGTGAGAAGGTGGTGTAATATATAATGTTGACAATGCAAGCATGGGCAGGCACATTGTTCTTGCCCACAGGTTTGCCTATCTAAGTGCAAACAGCCACATATGGCCATACCGGCAACTGTATACTAATAGTTAGGATAATAGCAGTTATCTCACTGCTAGGACACTAGAGGCAGATACCAGTACAAAGCAATATCACACTGCAGGCCACAGATGCTGCTCAACACAAGCCTAGTTTGTGTAATCTCAAGTACTGTGCCTCCAGACACATATACAACACACTTGACCTGTGGTACATACAATAAGTACTGTGATCTATAGGGTGTAAGACTAGATAGGTAGGAGTTTTAATCTCATTCCAGGCTACTTGGTGTGTTTGTGTGTGCATACCCTTGCAAAACAACTGCCATGCCCTCATAGGCTATCTAACAGCAATGGTTATGCACGTTTTGGCCCTGTAACTCGCAGCTGGCTTCCAAACTGACCTCATCTACAAGGCCTGATTATGTCATCCACCTTAAGACTACCAGCTGACAGTGTAGTATCAGACTTAAGCCATGGCTCATGCAATGAATATTGTGATCTATAGTGTGTAAGACTAGATAGGGGTTATAATCTTACTCCACTCTACTTGGTATGTGTGTGTGTGTGTGTGTGTGTGTGTGTGTGTGTGTGTGTGTGTGTGTGTGTGTGTGTGTGTGTGTGTGTGTGTGTGTGTGTGTGCCCTTATGGTAACTTAGAAATTGGTAGGGTTTTTCAGTATTTTATTTGTAGCATGTAATCTGGCTCCCCCAAAAGACTGACGCCAACGAGACCTGCTGATGTTATCAAGCATAATATGTCCTGAACTGATAGTACTAGCAGACATGCGGTGTGTTGCGTGAATCATGTGCTGTGATCCATAGTGTGTACCATTACATAGATAAGTGTTCTTATTTGCATACAGCCAACTTGCAAAACCTGTGTGCCTTGTCATGACCTGTATGCAGTTACTGAAGTGGTGCTAACATCAATGCAGCCATGTTTGTCTGTTAGCCTGTTAGAGCATTTACATCATGTTTTGGAATCATAAGACATTTGAACTTCACTAGCTTAATAGCCATACAGCTCTCACAATCATAGACATCTTTATACCCATAGTTACAGGATTGGCACATATTGTCCCTGTCCAACAGGAACACATGAAGACATCCTGTTTTGAGATGATGGTCACCCAGCCAGTCATACAGATGGGATGTGCTGAGGTGCACTGAGGTGCTCTGTGTGCCAGTAGACAGGGTTCTGTTTCAAGGGCGTGTTTAAGTCTGCTAGACATATCTCACCCACAAGCATCTAGTACTAACATCACATATGAGGTTAATGTCCTTACAGTGAGTTATCCATCATATGTCTCCTACAGATAAACAGCATATGCAATCAAGCAGGTTCACACTTTGCCTCATATGCAAGGCACAAATCACCTCTGTGTAGTCTGTATGCCATAGTCAACAATGACACTCATTGCAGACAATCTCCATTGAACACATACTGAAGACGTGACGTGTCCTTGTGAAGGACTATACTGTTGTGTGCAACTGCCAGTACTACTTGGAAAGGTTAATCAACAAATGGCCATTGCACTCAGATATTGGCATGCTGAGGGAAGAGTACTTGGAGGTTATGAGTATGTCACTTGCATGTGACTGTGGCCAAAGCTATGCCATATGATTCATGCCATACCACTGTAAAAACATGGTGATTTGAGGCACGTTAGGTGTAAACCTGTGTGGCCAAGCCTGTGTGCCCAGTTCCTTCACCCCTGAGTATGTACATTGCATTTTGTGACTGATGTGCTACTTACCAGGTACATAGGTGTAATTGATGGAAATTATACTACATATATATTTACAAGGAGTTTATGGCCATTAGTATGTCAACTGACATGTGTTTGCAATACCCTCTTGCAGGATTGTGACATACCACAGAGACTCTATTAGTGCTCACAATTTGTAGGTATCAGCCAGCATTGTTAGCCACAGCCAGTCAGTAGTCACGTGTGTTGTGGTTGAATGGATTCCAAGCAGTCGAGGACCCAGGACTGCACCTTGTTGAGCACTGCTTACAGATCAGCTATTGGAGATGGATGTCCCTGCTTTGCATATGTGTGCCAGCAATGAGCTACTTAGTGACCCCTACAATGACAGTATTGTGGATGCCTAAGTGAGTGCTTTGTAAATATTTCCTGAGCGGGGGATATAGTAAGATGGCTTGGCTCATTCTAGGGGGTTGTATGCCCTGATGTACTTTCACACAGGTTATTGGTGACCGCCTCAGAAATGCCCAGCAAGTGTAAAAGTCATGCTCCCCCTGTCACATATTCAAACTGTGTACAGTCAAATGTGTGTAGAACGCATATATGTGTGTGCTGATCAGCTCTATGATGATTGCCCCTATGGGCATACTGATATGGATAATTAGACAAAGAGGTGTATAGTTATGTTGGTCAGTGGATGAACCACCTCTGTGCAAGGGTATAAGAGTTGCTATTGTCCACTCAGCTGATGTACAGCCAGTAGTGTCAGTATGATTGCAAGGGTTTCCCAATGGTGTTAGTAATCCTTATCAGATCACATGTGGAATGCAGCTTGGAATGTTAGCATGTACAATCGATGCTGTGTCTGTTCCAGTGAGAGGCCAGTTACAAACTGCTCTGTAAACAATGGATGTTATGGGATTGGTTGTAGGAATGTCATGTATCATGTGGTGGGGACATGGGAGTATAACTGACGCAGAAGTGTGGGAGTACAGCTTAAGAATCAGTACAGACCCATCATATGTTGCATCATGACTTATGAGATCACTTACAATTTGGGCCTGTCCTTTGATGTCACACATGTAAGTATACTGTGTGTTTTGGTTCTGCTTTGTGTAGGTGGCTACTTTTGTCACTTACTATGTCTACTCAACATCACAACTACACTATGTACTTCTGTTACCTGAGGAGGTAGTACCTCCATGTTAGGGGGGCACCCTCACCCCAACTTTCACACAGCACTGTCCATCTGTTATTGTACAGCCTTCTAATGGCAGTTGTCCACCAGTCAGGTTTACTAAGTTATGACAAGCTTGTGTCTCTCCTATCAAGTACAGCAGTGTTCATGCAGTTGTAATGCTGCTGACATAATGCATGGGTATAGAGCTCTGCATACGTGCCTGTCCCATCTAAAGGGGGAGGTGCAGTCATGCTATGTCAACCATCTCAAAGGAGGTAATAAATGGCTTTCTTGACATATACATCTGTAGTGTCTGCAGGGGGGGGGAGTACGTGCCTGTAGTTCTAAGGAGAATGATCTGTGGCTAAATCCCACCAGGGAGAATGTCACATTGGGGGGGACTGTACTGGTCACCCATATTGGTAAACACATGATGCAATACATTGGTTCCCCATGTGGGGATGTCACAGCACTGCTGCAGGGCATTGTAGATAAGGACCTGAACTATCCTTTGGCAAGTGATTGGCAGCACAACTAAGCAACACAGTGTGTACATATTACACCTCTCTAATGTATTTGTCTGTGCTCTGTACAGACACCTTGCATGGCTCTCTTTTTGCAACATGCTGGAAGTAACTGCAATACTTACATGCACAGAGGACAACTAGCATGTAGTGGCAAATGGTGCCTCCAGATCCCTGAGTCATGTCACCTGAAATGCCATGATAGGAGTTAGCATGGATACGAGCACTAACACTGTTGTGCACCTACTGAATCTGGACCAAACACTGTTGCTTTTGCACAAGGCAGGATCATGCCTATTGACTGAAACCAGCAGAGCCCATTGACTTTTACCCTATGCAATGGATGTCGGACATATATCTCACTCCACCAGCCATGGTCTGGCAAGGTGTATGACAATATTAGGCCAGCAGGCCTTGCTGGAAACTGTGTACATCATGTACAGAGTGTTATGTCAGCTGGTGGATAGACAAGTCTCATACACTGGGAAGATAACATTGGGAGACCTACGCTGCAATGACACACGTCACCAATGGAGTTCACCATCCTCCATTATTGGAGAATCCTGTCTACCTATTCCCTCTCTGCAGTCACACCCACTCTCAGTCACCTCTGATTGAGTACACTCGCAGGTTATTTCATAATGAGAGCTGTCATAGAATCCCGCACAGAACCAACAGTTTTCCAGAATGGCCAAAGACACTGTCAGTTGTTAGGTGAGCCACTGACAAAGACTAACTGCTAATGACTGCACAATACTATCCTGTGGGAAATCATCTATCCCTGCAAAATATTGTAGTGTCCTCACATCACACACAGTTGAGCCATTACACATGAAGTTATGGACACAGTGAGTAATGTAGCCTTTGACTTTCACTGGTCAGTAAGATGTGGAGATGCATTCACTGTTGTACAACCTATACTGACAGGTTTGGGATGGAAATCCCAGACTGTCACTGCTATTCTGAATGCGGCAGTCATCACTCCTATCATTCAGTGCAATGGTACCCTTGTTATGTCACTACACAGGCATATCTTACAACTGTAGCAGCCACACAGGTTCCATGATACACCAATACACAGTGTAGATAGCATGTCCTATAGAGTCCGTGTCATGACCGTACATGTGTAGTCTGTCTCCTAAATGC
This sequence comes from Protopterus annectens, assembly GCF_019279795.1. NCBI lineage: Eukaryota > Metazoa > Chordata > Ceratodontiformes > Protopteridae > Protopterus > Protopterus annectens. The sequence goes on from NC_056726.1 coordinate 1,922,185,637, forward strand.
TTTGGAGGGGATGTGTATGGCTCCATACAGGGAGGTGACAGATCCCACTGTGTACCTCCAGCCTATACATAACAGGACTTACGTGTCTAACCTGTTCTACACTCCTACATCACTGTGGTATACATAGTAAATGCTGGAGAGACAGGTAAGTAACACAGACAGTGCACCCTACATGAAACAGTCCCCCCATGCATGTGAAGCAGACATATGCTGTGACACACATCATCTGCAGGTTACAAAATGGGATTCAGAATGTGACAATCATAACTGGTGTCAGGCAACTGTCTGTACTAGACACAGGGTATTTATAGATGGGTCATCTCCATCACCACAGCTTATAGATGTGTTTGTACCAAAAACCCTGGTGACAGTTTTCAAGGGTAGCAGACTTGTTCATAGATTAAGGATGCATGAGTACATTGAATGCCGCCATTGTCCTTGTTAACCTGTTACACACATATGAACCAGTGGAACCATGCAGTTATAGTGCTGTACCTTGCTGAAGACATATTTTTGCTATGCTGACATGCCATCCTATGCTGCCTTAATGCTAATGTATATTCATAAATCATCCCAACAGACTCCTCAAACAGAAACATAAAGAGGTCCATGACACACCTGTCATTGTGTAACTATACAAGCATTACAACATCATACAACATAAGGTACACAAAAGTATGTAACATACTCATGACCAATGGCAGCATACAGTATCTTTTGTTAACCACTACAAGTGGCATGACAAAACAACACTGCATTACACAATGACATGTTAACTAATATAGTCACCCTGTGCATCAGACACATTGTCTCCTCCTCCTGGACACTAGGACTTCATGGTGATGATGGACCGCTTCCACTATTAACTCATTCTCTGCATCCATGAAAGCTGTACAGCATCTTGCATACATGTTCCCTGAAAGACAACATAATGGAACATGTCAGGATCACATAAGTGGAAGTACACTATGTAGAAATACAGCATGAACAGAATGGCTGGTGATATCCACTACTTGATCCCACACGTCATATTCCACAGTGTACAAACATGCTAAGCCTGTGGATATAACTAAGATACTGGTAATAGTCAGGTATTCCCACATGTGCCATGACAGATACTGCTGTATGTTCATATAGCCGACACTGGAGTCTATTGTAGTGTGCCACCAAGGGGCAATCCCCTCTGATACTATGTCAACTGTGCCAAATAGCAGTGTGCTATTTCAGCCAATGTAAAGGGAGAGTTCCATGAGCCCAGTGTGCCACATTGACAATATACATTCCACCCATGATGTCTTGCACATCCTATGTATGTGTAACAAATCTAGAGATCATTGACATGTCATTATCACAGTTCTAAAAAAGGCATAATCCTCTAATCCCTCTTCCCTGTAATTATAGTCAGGCATCTGCATCATGATGTAAACAAGATGGTTACATACCTGATGGAGTTCAGTACTCCTCTTCTGATACTTGCTGATAGATTCTTATCACAAAACTACAAATTAACAAAAACAAAATTATAAATATTGTCTGTGTCTACATTCCCCCAGGGAGGAATACAAATACCCTAAAAGACTTCTTACACTGGTTATCCAATAGCTACCCCCAAGAAACAATTGTCCTCGGGGATTTCAACATAGATTGGAATAGTTATTCCTCTGTAACCCCCACAACCCATTTAAACCTCTATGGGTTTACTCAGACCATATCCTCCCCACTAGAACAGGAAAACCCTATAACAAAGAAAGCACCATAGACTGGATACTCATCAATAACCATCTACAACTCTATACATCAGGCACTTTTTTACCTGATGACCTAAGTGACCACTGTCTCACCTATATAATCAAGTTCAAGGTAAACTACTCCTCCCAACCCACCTATAGAACTATAAGAAACAACAATAACTTTAACCTCAACAAGTTTCAAAATGAACTAAAGGCTTGCAATTGGTCAGTCCTAAAACAATTTCCACCTAGATGAAGCTGTTACATACTTTAATGCCACATTCCTTGCTATACTTGACTCTCCTGCTCCCAGTCACCCTATTAGAACCAAAGTTAATATTGCACCATGGCTTTCTAAAGATACCAAATCAAAAATTACAATTAGAAACAATGCTTGGGCCAGCTACCGGACAACAAAACCCCCACCTGACCAACGTAGATTTAGACAGCTAAGGAATGACACTAAAAATTCCATAACTTTAGATAAGAAGAACTACTACTGCCAGCTACAACAAATACACCAAAATAAACTGCAAACGTTCTGGGCAGGAATAAACAAACTCCTCCACCCAGGACAAACCACCACCCGATCCCCCTCAGTTTCCAAACAAAAATTACCAGAGGACATTGATAACACCTTTAATAGCTTCTTCCCAGAGACTATCCAAATCTCTGGCCAGCCAACTCACTCCCAGTGGCTCTAATCCAAATGCAGCCACAACCAGCACCCAAGCATCCTTTAGCTTCCAACCTGTTCCTACTCAACTTATTCTGACTCTACTTAAGAAACTAAGACCCACCACTCTGGCTGCTGATCTCCTCCCTGCAGACTATTTGCAAAAGGCTGCAGATGCCATAACATACCCCGTCTCAATCCTGATCAACAGAACTATATCTGAAGCCACCATCAACACTATATGGAAAATCTCCCATGTCATAGCTCTCCATAAAGGAAGCAGTTCCACTGAACTCTCAAACTGTAGGTCCATAGCTATTCTGTCACCACTAGCTAAGATTATGGAGAAGTGTTTACAAATACAGCTTATGGACTATCTCATGCAGAGCAAGCTGTTGTCCATCTCTGAGCATGGCTTCAGGCCACACCACAGTACTACCTCAGCCCTCCTCTCTTTCTCTAACATTATAAACCACAACCATAACAATAACAAACTATCCTCTGCACTCTTTCTAGACCTCTCCAAGGCATTTGACATGGTTGACCATAAAATGCTTATAAAGATCTTGAAGGCCTTCACCTTAAACAACCAGGCACTCCAATGGTTTGAATCCTACCTGCAGGGCAGGCAACAGGCAGTCCTATGGCAGGACAAGCTATCATCATGCCTACCCATCACACTAGGAGTCCCCCAAAGCTCTATATTAGGTCCCATCCTTTTCTCTGTCTTTATCAACCACCTTCATACAGTCATCCCAGATGCTACCTGCATTCAATATGCAGATGACTCCACTTTGATTTGTTCCGGCACCTTCCCAGATAACCTATTCACATTAACCCAAAATACCTTTAATACAGTGGAAAACTGGCTCTCCAGTCAATGTCTGATCCTAAACCCCAACAAAACTATGCTGATTCTCTTCTCCTCCACATGCAGGACCCCTCACCGCTCTTCAACATAACAGCAAACAACAGCACTATTATCCCCCCAGAAGCCCAAACTAAACTGTTGGGTGGCATAGCCAATAACAATCTTAAGTTTGATATGCACATCAATCAAACTATCAAAACTCTCAATAAAAAGCTCGTCTCTCTTTATAGAATCAAATCTTTCCTCACTCCACCTGCTAGAACTGCAATCGCCCGATTCCATCTACTATCAACACTTCTCTATGCCTCACCTCTATTCTCCAACTTGAACAAAACAGATGTTATTAAACTATCATCCTGTTATAACCACATTGCCAGATTTGCTACTGGCACAGCCTACCATACACATCATTGCTGCAACCTAAATCTCCTAGGGTGGCTTGAACTGCCTAGCCTACTGCAATTTAACCAGCTGATAGTGGCACATAAAGTCCTTTACCAGCCAGAATACACACCTGCACTAACAATATTATTAGCCCCTACAGTAACAACTGCCCACTCCGCTCATCCACTAGACTCCTATTTCAAACTTTCAAATCCAACTACTCAGCTGGGGACTGCCTGTTTGCCAACTCTGTTGCAAAGAAATGGAACTTACTCCTGACTGACTTGACTCTAGAACCCTTGCTAACCCAATTCAAAAACAAACTAAGAAATACCTCAAAACACACTGGTTGTGTCCTTGTACTAATCCTGATTAGTGTCCTCTCTATTCTTATGTGCCTCTAACTACAACTGTTTTTACTACCTACCCACACCATCCAGGAAGGGTCACTTGTATAAACTTCTACTCAATGTGTCTTAAACCTGAATGTAACTACTTGGTACTACCTGTATAAAATACTAATATTGCTCATGTCTGTAACCTGCATGTAATTACTATTTACTAAATGTTATATATGTATTATGATCTTGGAGCTTATCTCCCCAGGCCTCCACTGAAAATGGGCATATATACAGTTGGACTTTCCCGGTCAACAAATGTAAAATAAATAAATAAATTAAATACTTGGTATACACGTGGTCTGTGTAAGGAAAGTCTCATACAAAATAGTTACCATAGCCACCATTTTGCCTTTCAAACATGCTTCACATCAGCAGGTGATTGCCTCTTAACCAATCTGTAGTTCTGAAATGCTAATTGCAATCAACACAGCTGATTTGCACTATGATCAGCCAATCACATGCAACCACAGTAAATATATAAGGCTTTCGTATAGCTTAGGGGTCTTTTATGATACGTTATGCTGGACATTACTGGGGTGAGGAGACTACTTCATTGAAGAGGGTAGGTCTGTAGCAACAAATTTGACATAGTGATTGTTGTCCTACAGGCTGCAGCTGGTGCTGCAGATAATAGGCATAAGCAGAGAGTGTGAGCACTTTGGAGGACAACAAGCTGTAGGACTAACTGTGGGAGCTGTGTCAGCCTTGTTGTAGAGGCAGAGCCAGAGTGAGGCTACCATTTCTAGTCCAATTAAGGAATGTGTTTGTCAATGTTAGGCAACAGTATCACTAACAGAGTATCAGGCCACATCTTTGTTGTGTTCTTGAGCAACATGGTGGATTAATATAACAATATGTCTACCATCTGGGCGACTGTCAGACCATGTATTAGAGTCTGGTAGTCATCTAGATGGTCTATAAGGGCAGTCCATGTTACAAGCAGGTACTTCAAATGGGTATGGTAGGTGTGCAGCTGTGCTAATCAGCACTGTGAGTTTGAAAGGATTGTGTAGTGCACTCTGATTTTAGTGGCCCTCATTTGCAGTACCTGAGTTGAATTTTTCTGTGAATGCATATTAATGCATGATGTGACACTTTATGCACTTATACTTTCACTATAGATATATGTGAAGTGTGTTTCTTTCTGCAGGTCTGTGACTTCCACCAGTGAAATGCAGATATTTAATTTGATATGCATTGTGTGGATAAAGACTGCACGACTCAGTCATTATTTGCTGGCCTCACAATACTATAATTCCAGTGCTACACACTACTCAATTTGAACCCAGGACTGTGTGTGGCAAAATGTACTGCTTGCAAGGCATTTAACAGACTGAGCTACTGACTCACTGCTACAGCAGGTGGATTTGCAAGATATATGTGCCCACATACAGGCTATGACAAACATTTTCTACATCCATCAGTATGTGAATGGCTTTATATGGATGTATTTCTGCACCAGAGTCCCTGTTGAGCATGTATTTTGCTATTAATGCCTTACCGGGTATCCTTCTACATGTTGCTGCTTAAGGGCACATTTACCTGCTATCACAGGCCTCACTTGCATCCACTATCATGTCTTTGGCTGCCTAGTGGTGTACTATTGCACCAGAGTCCAGTACACTCCCATTTTTTCCATTACTATTTAATCAAGTCTGAATGGCATGCAGCTCTGCTGAAACACACTTAATGACTGTAACTGGCATTACTATGTTTTGTTTAAACCACCTATTTTAATTAAGAGTTCTGTGGCATGGCAGATTAATGTAGTGGTCTGCAGGTGCGATGGTGTTGGGCTTGAAATATGGGACAGGTGTTTATTTTGTAAGTGCGTATTACAATTTTAAAAACACATATAGTCAATATAGCTCTATTTAGCTAAGCTTAACAAAGCTGTGCAATGTCACATAAAGTTCAGTATAAGCTAAAAAATATAAAGAAAATAAAAATGGGGAGATAGGAAAGTGGTGAAATGGGATGCAAGCAGGGGGGAAAATAGTGAAATGCAGGTAGGGATGTGCAGCAAGTGTGTAGGAAAGAACCATAGCTATCCATTTCTTGTACAGTGACAACTGTGCACTTTGACAGAATTTGTACATGACTTTGAACTCTCACCCCAAGAAAGAGGGGTGAAGACAACATAACTGCATTGTCAAACCAATTGGACCAAATTATGTGTGTCCAGTGGACACTTCTGCAAAATGGAAAGCTATCCATGGGATGATATTATTTGGTGGGACAGGTGCCCATTTTTTTTTAAAGTGAACATGGAATGTTGGGGAAGAGACATAGATATGTGTGGGGGAGGTAAGTTGGGAAAGTGAGGATGCATTTGCAGACAGACAAGACAAATAAGACAGCATATGGGGTGGTGTGTGACACATGAGGGCCGTGAACACCTTGGATAGGGTGGGTGTTTGGGAATCTAAGTCCCATGTGCCTCCACAAGGCAGCAGAGTGAGACACATCCCCACCCATGGGACTGTCTACACTGCTCCATTATGGCTTTGGGAGTGGCAGTGGTGGAGACTGGGCACCGAGGTGAGGCTGCTCCACCAGGTTGGCTAGCATGTCCTCAATCTGGTGCAGGTGGCAATCAAACCCATGGTTGTCTATCCTGCACACCAAATTCAGCAGCTCAGCCTGAGAGACAACTCCCCCTCCACCACCGCTCCCAGAGGGGGGCTCGGCCCCATTCCATGGGACTGTACTACCCAATGCCACAGGTTTTGCAGGGTCAGCAGTGGAGGCACCACCGGTCTGGGTCTCAGACATGCTGAGACCTGGTACCAAGACCAGATGAGGTGAGGTAGGTGGATCAGCTGAAACTGGCCTACCTTAACGTGCTGTGGTAAATGAGGTATAGCAATAAGTTAAGGTTAGTAATAATCAAACCATTGTTAGTATTAACTGAATGGAACATCATATTTATCAATCCAAATACATATTAATGTATATTATGTGTAACACAACATTAAGTAACATAGCAGTCAGTATGGTAACAGTATGCCAGTAAGAAGTAAACCATATGGCCAACAAAACAGTTTAACAAAATATGTTAATATTGAATCATAATAAAGCATAACAATATTAAATCACATTTTAGCAAAATATAGTTAGTTTAACAAAATATCTTAATATTAAATCATAATAATAAATAATAATAAATAAATAAAGATAAGGGGATGGGAAAGAGAGAGAGACCCATTTGATTACTGATAATGCAAACTATATCCCTGAAAACACTGATAATAAATACTCTACAGGCATGTAGTGTCAGTTTTGAGTATAGTGACTACAATTCTCCTATAGCTGATGTAGCACGTACATACCTCTCAGGCTGTTAGCATGGGTCACTATATGCCAAGCAATAACAAATGCAGGTACACAACTATACTTTCACATAATGTGGACTTATATAACTACCAAGGTGTTTTGTAAGTGGATTTGGAAATACATTGCATGACAGGTAATCATTTCTCCGGTAATCCTGTGACCGATGTATTAGGCAGTTCTAATTATAGGTTCATAGGTTCATAGGTAGGTACTAGGCTATTGGCCCTAGGGCCTATATAAGCCTAGCCAAACAGTACCCTGACTTTTGCCACCGAAGAAAATTATTTTCCTGTTACCCTGTCAAGCAGAGCCACAGAAGTGATGCCCGAGGTGAATTTCCTATCTCCCATCCAATCAGCAAGATTTTTCTTGAAGAGTGCTAATGAGGAGCTTTGTTTGCTACAGATAGGTAATTTGTTCCAGAGTATGGGAAGTCTCTGGGACAGGAATTTATCCCTCCAGCATGTTCTGTTTATTGTGGTGACAAGGTTTAGGTCCCTAGAGTGTGTAGCTCGGAGGGATTGAGATTTCTTTAAGTGGAGCATGTCCAATAGCTCTGGGTTTGACATAGCTTTGTATGTTAGGCAGAGATTGCCTTTGAGTAGGCGATATGCGATGGAGTAAAGCTGGAGTGTTTTGAGACGTCTGTGTAGGGCATCTGTTTGAGGCTGGTAATCCTCTTTATGAGGTATTTCTGCGGCCTTTCCAGTTGTTGTAGATGTCTTGTGAGGTACATACCAAAAGGGGCGTTGTACTCTTTAATGGGTCAAATGAGTGATTAGTAGAGGGAAACTCTTTTTTCCTGGATGAGAAACCTTTTGTGATGAGGTGTGCCATGTAGAAGGATTTCCTGACTACTGTGGCAAATGTGATTATCAAAGGAGAGACTACTGCCCACCTGTGTCCTAAGGTCTCTTATCACACTTTCGGTGTTAAATAGACTATTGCCCATGTGGTAGTTCATGGATACAGAGTTTTTACCAAAAGGGATGACAATGCACTTTTTGGCATTGAGCTTGAGGCCATGGCTTTGACACTAGGCATCTGTCTCAGTGAGGCCCTTTTGAAGGATGTCCACATTGTTAGGAGTTTAGATTATGGGTCCTAGTTTGCAGTCATCTGCAAACTTTGTTAGCCAAAGACCTTCATTGTTAGCCTGTACCTTAGAGAAGTAGATACCAAACAGGAGAGGACCTAGGACTGAACACTGTGGCACTCCACATGTCACTGGTCTGAAGTTGGATTTAGAGTCTGCTACTTTCACAGTGTGGGTTCTGTCAGTGAGCCAGTTGACAACCCATCTTGTGATATAGGGATTTATTCCTAGTTTAGTGAGTTTATCTATAATTCCAGAGTGGGGGATGGTGTCAAAAGCCTTGGTGAGATCTAGATAGGCTGTGTGAACCACTTTACCCTCATCTACAGCTTTGGTGACTGCTTCAAAGAAGTCTATCTGGTTTAGGAGACATGATGTGCCTTTTACAAACCCAAACTAGGTTATATTATAAGGACTCATGACACTTTAGAGGCATGTTTGTGTACAGTACACAAACTAGGCACCCATCCTGCCTTAGTTGGCAGGCATAGAAATAGAACCCAATAGCTATGATTGCAGGGGATATCTGCAAAAAATTTTAACAATTGACCGCAGCAACTTTGTACAGACATGCAAGGAATATAGCCGTACTAGAAATATGTAGACAGATTTCTTTAGGAACCAGCAATGCTGCTTAACACTTTATTGGTATTGCTGATAAGTGTCTGAGAAATGTAAACACAATCATATATGCTCATAACATGGGCTACCTCACCCATAAACATTTTGTTCCTGAAGTAGGAGAAAATGAGAGCATTATGTGACTGAATTAATTTTGTATTCTAGAACTATTAGTCGTATACTTGACTGTAGAGACAGTAGAACAGACATGCATGGAATACAGCCGTACAGCATTTATTAAAATAGATTTATTTAGGAACCAACAATGCTGCTTAACAGTTTATTGGTATTGCTGATAAATGTCTGTGAAGTCCACACACAATATCTGCCCCTATAGTGGGCTACCTCACCCATATACCTTTATTACCTGGAGTAGGAGGAACAGAGAGCATTATGTGATTGATATTGGTCTGGTGACAGTTTTGCACTTGACTGCAGCAACCTTACCATAGACAACTCTATGTTATACAGCTACATAGACAGCTCTACTGCAATAGCTATGACAACACAATCCTGCTGTACATCATTTTGCTTACTGTTATTGGTATTGTTTAGTGTTTATTGCAATACAGTTGTTATTGTTCATTTATTGCAATACCGGTCTAATTGTCCATTTATTGAACTACAGTTTTTTTTGGGTATTCTTTATTGCAGTAAATGCTTTATCATTTTTTGCTTATTGCACTACAGTTGGTGTACTAAATCCATACTTACCATAGTCACGACGCATGGGACTCAACATTGCAAGCCATCTCAACTGCAGCTGTTTTAAGAGAAGCACACCATCATGCATATCAATTTTGTAGACATTCAGCTTGCAGTTTGATAAAGTAGTGGAAAACATACATACATATTTGTGGGGCATTCTCATCTCATGCATCTTGGACCTAAGTGTCCAAGGTTCCCTTCTTTCTCATCTTCAGGTCATCATAATGGTGATGGCACTGCTCACCAGTGGGGAGAATACCAGTAGCACTGGTACATTCCCTGCCCAACTGGTCCCAGTCCCCTGCCTTACATTCTGAGCCCTGGACACCACCCTGCATCTGCCTGGGTTCATTATTTTTTACCAGAAGCCCAACAAAGACCCTGGAATCCTGAGCACCCCATCTCAATGTCCGAAAGTGCATACCCTCTCCAGCACTGCCTGACATATCTGCAGATAGTCAGAACCCAAAGAATGGTGCAGAACTCCCACCTATTGCACCAAATATAGGCTGTTTTCCCACCCTTACACATCACTGAGCAACATTCAAAAAACACTGTCACTTAGCAGTGCCCAAACCAGCTAAATAGAGCTAAGCAGCTCGAAAACTTGCACAACCGAGGTTTTAGCTAAGCTTAGCACCACACAAACAGCAGTAGCCATAAGCAAGTTTAAGCAGTGCTCAGCACAGAGCAGCAGTGTCATATTTCATAAATTTGCTTTTAAAGTTAAACATATAGAATCAATTTAATTAGAGACATCTTATGAGTGCTACAGACTCAAACCGAGGACCTACTAAGCATTAGGCTGTAATTTTACCCATTAAACTACTTGGATACTATGAAAACTTATCTACCTTCACATATGCTACTGGGCTACCTGTTAGCATTGCTGAGCACCACACCATACTGTGCAAACACACTTAAACAGATGCAGAAATAAATAATTAATTGCATCTGGTTTCTATTTTTAGATGTGTAGCAGGTATCAACTGTCTATATGTGAGCACAGCTTGGCATTGCTGCACTCTACGACACACAGAGCAAACATACAGAGAGAAAAAAAAAACAATAATTCATAAAAATAAAATATTACATATTTTAAACAATTCACAGCATTTCAATAGTAGTAGGGAGCATTACAGGGAGACGCACCCTGTACATAACATCTGACAAGGCATCCACAACCATGGGTGGCCTCTAGACTTCTCCTACACAGATTCAGTGTCCCTGTTCCTATGCTCTCCCTCGGCAGCACACCATGGCATGGCGAGCTGCCGAGTGGAACCATGGCTGTGTACACACATATATTCTGTGTAGGCTCTACACAGTGCCTGCATGGATTTTATTAAATCCTGGGGATTGTATTGTTGTTAATATTGTGTAATGAATAACTAACTGGTTGTCTGACAAAACCAATGTGGTTAGAGTAGCAGGTGCCCTTCTGAAATCAAGAATGTTACCAATGGTGTACCAAAGGGTTCATTTTTGGTCCCTCTCCTATTTGGCATTTATTGCTCAAAGCTTCAGGCCGGCAATCCTGGACTAAGGTTAGCTAAGTTTGCAGATAACTGTACAATGAGTGTTGTTATTTGATCTTCAGTTCTCTTTCAATTGCTCCAACATCGGTTAGACCACGATTAATAATTGGTACAAGGACAATGATCTCAAATTTAATGTGAAAAATGTATAATAGTTTATTCTGGTGAAAAAAATAAACAGTTTCACTTGCCAGATAGGTGATGCTCACCTCAAATCAGACAGAGATTTAAGTAGTTAGACACTCTTGTTGATAATTTGTTATGATTTTGCCATTATGTCTCCACAGTAGTTTGGAAAGTCTTTTATCTAGCTCATCTGCATTGCAAAGGCATCTGCACTAGAAACAAAGAAGCCTTAATTCCCCTTTACTTGTATTTACTAGATCCATTATTCAATATAATGCACCTTTTGTAATGTATTTGTCTAAACATATCTCACAACGTAAGAGACCTTAGAGATTCCTAACTGCAAACATCAGTGACGTCAAAACTCTTAGTCATCAGGAGATACTGTTAGCCCTTTCTCTATACTTAGCCTTTTATACACTTTTCTGTGGAGAAATGTGCCTAGCATTTCTAGCCATGAAAGATCCATCTCTAATCTCCTATTTCTTTGCAGAACTAATGGTACCAAAATACTTGGTTAAATGAACTAAACCTTCATCAGCAAGTAAATAAAACACATTGTCATGATAGATTCATATTTCAACATATTCCACAGTTCTGAAACAAACTTCTACTACATTCTAAAGCTTCACTACTACCAGGGCTATCATGATATTGTTATCACCTTCCTGCTAGTCGTAGGATAAAGTCTGGCAACTGCTCTTGTGGAAAACTTTCCAATCACCATCTCAGGGATTTTATGGATCCAACAATGGACAACACAAAGCATATATTGAATTATCTCATGCCTATTATAGAGAGAGTAAACCCAGAAGTACATGACTTCTTGCAGAGTGCTGAAGTTTCTGCAATTCACAGTCCAACATCTGCATGGCATGCACATCCCATGATAAATGTGGTGCTCTGCCTTTGATACTGGAGTTGCAATCCATGGATTTGCCCCAGCCATCCCCCTTCATTACTTTGTCCAAGTGTGCACAAGCACTTCCATGACACAGAAATGAATTATGTCCCCCAGCAACCTCTTCATTACTTTCTATTAAGCATGCATAAGGACTAAATGACCCAATAGATTATTTTGCTGAGCGATCAATTCAGCAGTCTGAACATGTATGCAGAAACACGTTCTTGACACAAAAAATAATTATTTTCACCAACAACCCTCTCATTAGGTTGTATTAAGTATGCATAAGAACTAAAATGACACAATAAATTATGTTTCCCAATGATCACTTCAGCAGTCCGACCATGTATGCACAAGCACTTTCCTGACACACAAATGTATTTATTTAACATTTGTTTACTGGGAAAGTCTGACTGGGCAGAGCCCATTTTCAGCAGAAGCCCAGGGTGAAAAACTCCAGGCACATGTCTTTGGAATGGGGGAGGAAACCAGAGCACCCAGAGGAAACCTACACAAATGAGAGATGACATGCAGACTCCACACAGAAAGCACCCCAGCTGAGAATCAAACCAGAGAACCGCTTGCTGTGAGGTGACCAACGCTAACTACTGCACCACTGTACTGCCCAAGAGACCCCTTCAATATCATGGTCTTGTATGTACAAGCACCAAAATGACACATTTCCCCAAGTGATACCTTCAGTCACATGACCTACTATGGATGAGCATAGAAAGAAACATTCATCCAAGTGCACCATTCAGTAACATGCCCTAGTGTGCCCAAGCACTAAAATGAAATATTACCCCAAGTGACCCCCTACAGTAAAATGTCCAGGTATGCACAAGAATGAAAACCGAACATTTACACAAGCAACCCCTTCATTAAAAATGTCCTGGTATGCAGAAGCACCACCCACTCACCCCTGGAATCTCTGTATTTTTCCTGAAAGCTGCTGCTTACTGGCATAAGTTCAGGGCTATTTACACTCTTTGTATGCAAATGAGCTCATTATAGCTTCATGTCTATAAATTGAACTCATGCAATATGTATAAAGCCCCTTAATAGTGTAGTAGGCACCTGTCACCCCTGGGCTTCCGGATATTGGCAAAGGCTCTTGCCACCCCCATAGTGCCTTTTTTAGGCAAGGCTCAAATGATAAACCTACCGCCCTAGAAAACAAAAATGGAGAAAAACTAAGGGTAATACTGCTCGATGCCAGAAGTCTAAACCTCAAGATGCACGCCCTCGAAGCCCTCCTCAGTATGGAGAACATCGATGTCTGTGCTGTGACTGAAACCTGGTTCAAGGCTCCTGAGAGCACCCCAGCACTATCAGGTTATACCTCATATCATGCGTTCCGGCCCCAAAATCCGGACCGAACCACAAAAGGAGGGGGAGTATCCATATTTATAAAGGATACCCACACCTCCAGGTTAGTGGCAACGCACAAAGCATCGGAGACCATCCAGGTGCAATTAACCATAGGTAAAACTGCCCTACAGTTTGTAACATGCTACAGACCACCTTCTCAAACTCAGGAAACCCACACAGCCTTCCTGAAGACACTGGAGAGTATGAATGTCTCTCCAAACACCATCATATTGGGTGACTTCAACTACCCAAACATAGACTGAGAACATTACTCAAGCCCCAACACCCTAGCCCAAAGGTTCCTTGAGTTCATAAACTCAAATGCTATGGAACAACTAGCCACCATTCCCACAAGAGGAGAAAATATACTAGACCTGATCATCACAAACATGGGGACAAAATGCTCCACACCGGAAGTATATCCCTCATTGGTGAGATCAGACCATAAATTAATCTCACTGGAGATCCACATCCCACCCCCACCCCAGCAAAAAAGACCACAGTGAAGAACTTCTCAAAAGCAAACTTCACACTTCTTAAGACTGGAGTGGTATCCTTCAAGGCCCCTGAGTCAGTGGAAACCACAACCCATGCTGCTGAAACCCTTACAAATGCATTCTACGAGCACCTCCAGGAATGTATGGATCAAGCAATCCCTAATAAAATCAAGACCCTTTCCACCAAAGGCAGGCGCCCAGTCTGGTGGACTCCAGCCATAAACAAACTCTACAACAAGAGGAGAAAGCTACTACATGACAGAGCAAAATCCCTAAATGGGAAGGCATCTCTGATCAATACTAGCAAAAAACTACGATCACTCATAAAATCATCCAAGGCCAACTTTGAGAGAAAAATCGCTAATGACACAAAAGACAATCATAAAGCCTTCTTTAGCTATGTTAGAAACCTGGGTGGAAACTCCCAGATATGCTCAGAATTAGTCCAAAATGATAAAAAATCACTGAACCTACAGACATTGCCAACATACTGGCAGACAGGTTCAGTGCAAATTTCTCCCCCCCCCCCCCAAAAGGAGAAATATCTATCCCACCAGAGTCTAGCCTCCCAAACATCTCAGATGCCCAGGTGAGAGCTGCTCTCTCTAAAGCAAAAAACACAGCATCAATGGGACCGGACGGTGTCCCCGGCTGTGTGCTACACGAACTCAATGAGGAACTAAACCCACACATAAGGCTGCTGTTTAATCTTAGCCTTACTACAGGATACGTACCCAAAGAATGGCGTACGGCAACTGTGGTCCCACTCCACAAAGGCGGTGCTTCTACGGACCCTGGAAATTACCGCCCCATAAGCTTGACGAGCCTTGTCTGCAAAGCTATGGAGAGGATCATAATGGAACTCATAAATAAAGACATTGGGGACCTACAGACACTGGATACTACCCAATTTGGCTTTGTCAAGGGCAGATCCTGCCTCTTAAACTTGGTCGACTTTTTCAAAACAGTCACTAAGGCCATTGATGAGGGTAAGGCAGTTCACACAGCCTACCTTGACCTAGCAAAAGCGTTCGACACAATACCCCACTCGGGCATCATAGAAAAGCTCACCAGCTTAGATGTAAACCCATATGTCACAAGATGGGTTGCAAACTGGCTCAAGGACAGAATACACAGGGTTAGAGTTGCTGGTGCCATGTCAGACTCTAAGCCGGTCACGAACGGTGTCCCACAGGGCTCAGTCCTTGGCCCCCTCTTGTTCGGCATTTATTTTTCTGAAGTGCAGGCAAACATAGGGGGATTGTGGCTGACAAAATTTGCAGATGACTGCAAACTGGGCACCATAATTGACACTCCATCAGACACAGACATCCTCCAGAAAGGTCTCATAGAAATGGATAACTGGTGCCAGAGCCATGGCCTTAAGCTAAATGCCAAAAAATGTATAGTCATACCCTTTGGGAAAAACAAGGTAACCCCTAATTACCACATAGGTGGTAATCCATTAAACACGGAAGAAGTTATCAGGGACCTGGGGACCCAAGTTGACAGTAACCTCTCTTTTGACACTCACATTGCCAAAGTGGTTAGGAAGACCTTCTACATTGCCACCTGATCATGAAGGGATTCACATCCAGATCAGGAGAGGTCATTGTACCCTGTACTCTTCACTTATCAGACCAATGATTGAGTACAACGCCCCATTCGGAATGTACCTTACCCGACACCTGCAGCAGTTGGAAAGACCCCAAAAGTTCCTCACCAAAAGGATAAAGGGCTCAAACATATGTCATACGATGCCCGACTGAAGAAACTCCAGCTCTATTCAGTCGCATACCGTCTGCTCAGAGGTGATCTGTGCCTGACATACAAGGCCATGTCCAACCCGAAATTAATGGACATGCTCCACCTCAAAAAATCCAAATCCACCAGTGCCACGAGAGCAAGAGACTTAAACCTCAACACGGATATAAATAGGATGTGCTGGAGGGACAGATTCATCACCCAGAGACTCCCTACACTGTGGAACAGAATCCCAGTCCATGTGAGGCAGAGCCCCTCACTGACTCTGTTCAAGAGAAATCTTGACGAGTGGATGGGAGATCGTAGGTTTACCCCTGGAATCATCTCTGTATCACTGCTGGACAGAGGCACAGCAAACTAATGGGTATAGTATTCTCATCCTAAGGGGTGGTGAAAGCCACACACACTCTGGCTAGGCTTATAAATGCCCTAGGGCAGATAGCCTAGTATGAACCTATGAACCTATAAGTAGGTGTCCCCCTATCACTTATGTATTAAGAATGTTACCCTTTTACGATGAGGTGTGCATACTCATAAAAAGTCCTACAACGCATTTCTGTAGTCATCCTGAAAATATGGGATTTGCCTAACCATGTAGCACTGCGCTTCATGGATCACCACTACGAAAATTAAATGTCCTGGACTACGAATACACCCATAATCTCACCCCACTGTTCATTTCCAAAGCTGTCACATTTATTTGTTGTTTACCCATTTGCTGTTTAATCAGATCAACATTAGCTTCATACATTGTTAGTATGTATTGTTAGCTTTGAAAGTTTAATCAATTGTTATTAGGTCACAATGCTGTTACTGTCATTTGCTGCATAATAATTACAATATGAAACTAGGATTTGCTTCATGAAACATTGATTATATTTTTGTAGAATTATGTATTATATCTGTAGAATGTGAGCATAATGAAAAAGACAGGAGAGCTACAATACTCACAAAATGCAAATCCTTGTTATAATGGAAACTGAAAATAAATGTTGCTTGAAATGTAAAACAGAAAGAGATGTGGCTATAAATGTTGATTTGAATGGTTCTTACTGTATCTTGGCCTGGGTTATTGCTGAAAACAAATTTGGACCAGTTCATGTATCTGGTTAACAAAGTTAAACAAAAGTTTGAAAAATGGAAATATTTACTGGATTGTGTCATTTTCCAGAAGATTTCAACCTTAACATTTCTTCAGTGACAGTAACAGTAATAACCTCACCAAGGAAAACTTCTGGAATGCATTTTTTTCTTGCAGTCTTTACTCTCACTGCTTATCAATCATCACCATCTCATTTAAATGACAGATTAGTTCATTCCTCACCGAGGCTGAAAATAATCTCAGAGGGGACATTATTTTGAAAGCCATAAGGGGTGGTTGAGGTTCACCATTTTTAATCCTATGCCCCTTGGCATGCTTGGCTCTGCAAGGGAAGGTAGAATGTGTAAGTTCTCAGCACAAGGTTTTTCCTCAATTCCACAAAAGATATCTCAGCAAGTGACTCTACCCATCAACCTTGAGGCCCTGGAGATGTTTTCCTCAGTCTCTGCTGTTGAAATCATTCTATCCCTCTGTAGTCCCCAAGTATTGGGAACCCCTTCCACCCAGAAAGAGGTAAGTGGACCACGCCCCTTCAATCCTCTACTCTAATCCTGCAGCCTAGATCAAACTCCAGTTATTATAGTGGCAGTCACTGTTCACCATTCAGACAGGTTATCAAAGGACATATTATTGAAGTGGAGAACCAGTGTAATGCTTAACAATAAGAATTAAAAGTATTTGAATGAAACACTGCATCTTGGTGTAATTGTTGAACAGGTTGAATTGACTGAAAGACTGAAGCAAGTCAAGCTTACTATGCATAGAACATCAAGAGTTGAACAAATGGATTAATGAAGAATACCCTTGATTTCATACTGTACAAAGGGTAGTCTCCCTTACGCCAAGTGAGAAATACTTTCCTGTACTAGATGGAAATCAAAGCTTTTAACAAATCAACTGGATAACTATTATTCTAAGGTATGGAAATGGGTCACCGTTTTATGCAGCTACAATTTTTTCAGCTTACCTTTTGGTATTTTCTCAAGAGATGTTGGTTGCATACAGTAGTTTCCATCAGAGATGATGTATTTTTCTAGAGGTCTGTGAAAATGGATCACAATATGAGACTTAAAAAGAAGCATGCATTGTCTGAAGCTAAAAAGACCATTTAGCAAATATATACATGTGAAGGCAAATGGTGCAGTGGTTAGTGTTGTTGCTTCATAGCAAGAGATTTTTTGGTTTGATTCTTGGCTAGGGTGCCTTCTGTGTGGAATTTCTATGTCCTACCTGTGCTCACGTGGGTTTCCTCTCACATTATAAAGACAGGTATGGAGTGTTTCTCCCTGGGCCTCTGCTGAAAATCAGCTCTGTCCTAGTCAGACTTTCTTCAACAAATGTTAAATAAATTATATATATGTATAAATATATATATATATATATATATATATATATATATATATATATATTAGTAGTTATAAAGTCATGCACCACATATTAATATCAGAAAGTCTGAAACAGATGAGGAGGAAATCAATGTCCATATGAAGAAATTATAAAATGAAGTAGGAACGGTGGAATTCTCTATGAATGTTTCAGTTTCACCCATAGTTTATATCCAGTTTACTAGATAATGCAACAAAACTATGTTAGCTACTTGGAATATTATTTTTAGTGCTCAGAGCCAGGCAGGAATTTTATACTGTTAAAACGTTTTGTTACAGAATCTCCAGCTGTAAAGTTGTGTTATGTTTCGCATTTTGTAATTCTAGCTTTCATTTATCAAGTTACTGCTGAGTATAGTACTTTTGCTAGAAAGCAGACTGGCTACATAAAAGACACATTGAAAAATGTGTAAACATAGAATGAATAAATAAAAAATGAAATATTGACCATCGTGTACAGCTGTAAAAACGTTTATTTCAGTCAAAATAGTTACTGGGGAAACGTTTATTTCAGTCAAAATAGTTACTGGGGAATCAGATCACAAACGACGGCAAAGCATTTTATAAATAAATAAGTGCTTATAACACCGATCAAGCAAGAAATTATGCTGCAGTTTTAAAAATATGACCTGAAAATGCATATGTGGGCAGCTGAAATACTTAGCAGGGCAAACACAGAGGTATCAGAGGAAAATCTTCTGAAAAAGGTGTAGAAGTTTTTGGGTCTCCCTACAGGTGCCATTGCCTGTTGACAGAATGAATAAGCTAAACAGATATGACAAAGGAGACCATACTGTACAACTGTAAGTGACCTTTTTAATTTCATTAACCTCATTCATTTCTTTAAAAAATCACTGAAGCAGCAGATAGTGGTTATGCAGTTTGTACAGCATATACAGACCTGGCCATGGTGTTGACACTATTTCTCGTGCTGGTTAACTGGTTGTCTGACAGAACCCACATGGTTAGAATCTAAGGTGGCACTTCTGAAATCAAAATTGTACTAGTGGAATACCATAGGGATCAGTATTAGGCCCACTCCTTTTGCTATTTATTTGACTGACTTTCATGCCAGCACTCTTGGATTATGGCAATCTAAGTGTGCAAACAACTGTAAAGTGGATGTTGTTATTCAATCCTTCACCAATTCCCAACTACTCCAACATGGGTAGAACTATGTTAGCAGATGGTACGAGGACAACAGTTTCAAAAAATATGTGTATGTTAAAAATATGCTTATTGATAATTCCTTATCTTTGGACTATTATGTTTCCATAGTAATTCAGAAGGCCTGCATTATGGCTCATCACATTCCTATAGACATCTCTTCTACCTTCAAAGAAGTCTTTATTGCCATTTGCTTATCTTCCATCAGGCCAATTATTGAATATATTTGTGTAAACATTATCACTCAGCTTGTGAGACCTCAGAGTTTTATCACTAAAATCAGTCTTGATAAGACAGACTGGGAGCCCTCGCCATGTATTCCATCTCTTATAGACTCCTTTATGATAATACATACATAACCTTTTGACCCATGAAACATCAAGCCCTACTTATACTCAACCATGTTATTTTTCAGAACAAATTGTTCTTCACATAACTGGTAAAAGGAAGTAAAGCAGTATCAACACGTAGATAAGACATGTTGGCCTGATAGATTCACGTTCTAACATATCTCCTACCACAAGAAGAGTCTTCCATTACATGTCAAGCAGAGTAACATCCTTGCCACATTAAAGGTAAACCCACCCAAGTGGATGACAGCATCAAGTTCTCCCCCAGTCTGCCTTATGTTGCCCTTTTAAAGATGGAGGGCACTTTTGTATATGGTTTATTGGCTAGATTTTAATGGTCTATAATCTGATAACTTAGTACTTATCTATAAAACTGTGAACATATGAACAGAGCCATTATGAATGGCAAACCAAACCATATGTCTGCATTATCTAATGAAGAATAATTATATTAAGTATAAATAGGTATTTCTTACATTCAAGATCTACTTTTTAAAGCAAATAAAGTAATTATTCCTGTTCTAATTTATAGATTAGCTCATACAAAAGAAGAGTGAAATATATTTATTCTTGTCAAGTAAAAAGATAGAGCAAGAGATACTGTGTATTTATCTAAAATGTCAGAATAAATAGAGAACTATTATTTAACTATGACATCTGCACAGCTGTAGTAAACAAACTGAAAGAAAATAAATGATCATGGAACTCCTTGACTTCTTCCATTTCAAATAACATCATTCTGCTGTGCAAATGGTATTACTTTAAATTTCCTCAAGTCAAACAGCTGATACACACAAATAATTTGAGTGTAATTAATGAACTCATTTTTTATGTGGGAAATGGTATTCCCGAAGAAGTCATGTATGTTAATGGTTCTGAAGATTTACACATTTTGCTAGCAGCAGCAGATTTTAGCATTCTGTAAACTAGTTCACACCATCCACAAAGAAATTGTCAAATAAAAATTGAAAATGTCATAAGCAAAACTGACTGCCTGAGTTGTGTAGACTGCTGGCATGTCAAGTTATATAATATTTTTTATATATTCACAGGTTAATCAGTCTTTCATTACTGGTGGAAGAAGACACATTTAGATATTTATTATTTATTATAACCATTCATTTAACCGTATTATAGCAAGTGATTCAGTCTTATTAAAAGGAATCAGATGATACATAGTTGTCACAATAGTATAGACCCAAGGAATCTAACAATCTTAAAGGAAGAATACAGGAGTGCAGACCACACTTCTCATGAGCTCATGGAAGTTTTGCAGAGTATATAAGGATAGGATGCAATTTCAGAAGTAGCAGTATGAGAGTTTAATTTGTAGAAGGCTCAGATATTCAAATGTACAGTAGGACTCACTGATCTCCTAATAGCATACAAGAGTATTCAAGTAAACTTCCTCAAGGAGTTGTTGTGCAGATTCAGAATGACATGTCACCTTTTCAGAGAAAGATGAACTTGATGTTAATTTAACAAAGCATAGTAAAATACAGAATTTAGTTGAATAAACTAAAATAACTATCAGAAATGTTGTTTTAGTTTCAATATTAGAGTTTTAATTCTAACATTTATAAAGTTGCAAGATTAACATCAACATCACATCAAAGTCAGAGTAAATGCAATCTGCTTGGATCCACTGAGTTTCCACATTTTAAAGTGACAAACCTCTACTCAGACAATTACAACTACTCAAAACTAATATTATGTGGACAAGAAATGGAGGTAAGCCCCCAGCACCCACTGCATCTGACTTCATACCCATTCCCCTCTTAGCTTTATATACCAAGACATACAACTACGGAGAAATAAAAACTAATAATATAATAAAAATGAGAATTTAATTAATTTGCTGACTACATAATTCCACCATACACTAGTGGGCTCTATATTATAACATCGAATTTTATAAAGTTCGAATGTTATAATATCGAACCAGTTTTGTCGAACGCTGAAAACAGCGAAGGTGCAGGACACCGAATTCTTTCCCAGGGAAAGAATTTGGTAGGCCGTTGCTGTGGCTTCGTTGTTTTCAGCGTTCGATATGTTGGAGTGTTACGGGTCGGGTTCAGGTAAGTGTGCGGTTGTGTGTAGGTTAGGGTTAGGGGGCAGGTTAGGTGAGTTAGGGTTAGGGCGCAGGTGAGGTGAGTGTGCGATAGTGACGGACCTTAGGGTTAGGGTCAGGTTAAGGTAAGTGGATAGCTAGTAGTGTATGTAAAGTTTAGTTTAGGTTTAGGTGTAGGATTTTAAGTGTATGTGTGTGGATTGCTGTTTTTTGTGTGTGCTTGTGTTGTGCGTATGTTTCTCGGAATAGCGATTTTTTTCCCTGGGAAGAAATCGCTACTCTGACTGTGCGATGTTTGCGGATTTTGGTGTTTAGGGTTCGATATTATAACATTTGATCTTTGTAGATTTCAATGTTATAATATAGACCAACACTAGTGTCCATTGTCAGGGGTGACTGCAGAGTACTGTCTGGTTAAGTGACTTGCTTAGAGGCACACAGTCTTCTGATCAACCAAAAATAGAACTACAGATTAAGGGTGATAATAACTTGCAGTCATGATACATTGTGATACATTGTCCTAATCATTGCAGTACTGTCATAGGAACACTGCAAGAAATTAATGCTTATGAAAAACACCAGTCAATGACTTAAAATGTATGCAGCTGTGATTGACTATTTGGAATCTCATGAATTTGCCCCACAAGAATTGTTAGGGATATCAGTAGAGTCTGACAGCTCCTAAGAGTGTTAATGAAGAAAGAAGTTTAAATATACCAACTACACATTTCCTCATTGTTCAAGACTTATCAGAAAACTGACATTATTGTGACTGTGTAATATCTGTTCTTCAAGATACAGCTCAGTGATAATGTTCTTGAAACATTAACATAGATTCAGTCTAATATTTTAGAAGTAATCGCAAATAATATGCATATTTTACTTATTGATAACATCTATCTAAAGAAAGGGGAAATTATTTGTTATGTGATATGTCATTTTAAGTTTTTTCCTAGCAAAATTATTCCCATGAATGCAACTTCTTCCTCAGGCTCATTCTTATAATCACCTAAGAAGTATACATACTAAAATGCCACAAGTATACTGATGGACATTACTTTCACCAGTAATGGCTTCCTTTAAGTTATAAGCACTTTTCCTTATACTATTCGGCTGCTGCCATACCTATTAATTTTATTGTTCTATGCTTCCTTCTGAACCTGCTAAAAATGGAAAGGAAATCATTCCAGATCAGGCTTACAGTCAATTCAATATGGAAAAGTATAAACTCTGTTTTAATATTCAGTTTAGAAATTATATCACATCTCATATTTAATATCTAAAAAATACTTATCAGGCGACTCTTTGATTCTTTCAGTTTTTCCTTGGGTGAATGAGAGCTAGTAATGAGAAGGTTACGTAATGAGTTTGAATCCACAGCCCCAAGTAGAAATCATGACTTTTACATTTCAAAGGGCTATGCCGCATATGTCTTGCCACTACCCTTGGAGCTGGCAAAGCACCATTAACTATATGTGGCAGATATAGTTTTTTGATTAAAGAATTTATCTGCTTTCATTCATTGGTCTGGTCAATTACACCAGGGAAACATCTCCACCGCCTTTGCTTACAGTCCTTGGTGTCCACTATTCGCATTGCAATGCCATTGATTCCCTATTAGAATACAATAGTACCACTCATACTTGCCTGAATATCTGAAGAAAGAAAGTTATTTGGTAAGGACAAAATCTAAATGATGGAAGCGAATGTTGGATACCAGCCCAGAAGAAGTGATGCTCTTGCTAACAGTAAAAGTGATACTATCACAACTAATAATAATAATAACAATTGTTATTAGTATTATTCTTAAAATTGTTAGAAGAGTTCACACCTCTTTAAATGTATTTCTGAAGGGAGGGACGATGCCAGAGAAATAAGATTAATTTGTCCATTGAACTTCTTCTTCAGTATACCTGACGATGGCGCCCAAGCTGGCCACTTAATATTTTGTAAAGTAAACAACTTATCTGTATTGGGTGATCACTTATCTTAGAGGAACTAAATTTCTTAACCACAATGATGTTCACTGTTTAGTATATTTTCTATTAATGAATAATCAATTTCTGACACAGAGATAAAAACAAAATCAGCTTGAATGCATTCTTTATTTTTCTTGTGAAAGTAAATTACACACTGAATCAAATAAATCTGATAATTCTGTAATTCTTTGTCTATGTATAATTGATCAATATATTTTTTCTAAGTTAAATGTTTGTTTGCGTCTTTTGGCTTTTCCCGGTTAGGGGTCGCCACAGCGGAATGCCAGTCTGCTAAAGATTGGCAGTTGATTTTTACATACCGGCTTGCCAGGCCTGACGCACAACCTTCAACGAAGGTACACCCATTCGCGCATGTCTCCACGCAGAAGCCGCTCTAGCTGAGAATCGAACCAGACAGCATCTTAACGTGAGGCGACAATGCTATCGCAGCACCACCACCGCGTACTGGTTGCTTTCTTGACTCCTAAGATATTTCCTTTGCATTCATTTGCCCAGAAATAAAAAAATATATATTGGAATGAATTTTAAGTTAACTTAAATATACTTTACAAAGGTTATTAAAAGGTTAATAGTGAAGTAAAATGTTATTCCCAGAATTCAATAGTAGTTTATAACAAACTACGTAAAGCAATATTGCTATACAGGACTGAACAAGGCAGAGTTTGTTGATCTTTTCTGTATGCCATTTTCATAATCCAGCAAGTTCACTGTCTATAAAACAAGCAAAACATCAGGTTTTAAAATAAGAAATCTGATCTACCGGCAGCAAGAAAACAAATTCAGCCTTCATACATCTTCCCACAATCCTTAAATCAATACCTTAATACTCAAAGGAATTCAAAGATGAAATTTACTTTCTGCTTGCCTCTCTAGATTTAGGTCAATCTGTGAAATAAGGCAGCACAAAGAATAGCAGAAACATTAGAGTGCAATGTCCTTGGTCTTTGAATGATAAACTGTAATGTCTATTTGTTAAGAAGTAATAGATGAAATTCAGCAAAAAATGTGAGTATTGCCATACCTAAAGAGTGAACACTGATTTTTAGTGCTGTTTTTAACAATGTGTACAAAATACAAAGTACAGATTTCACATACCAGTATTAAATTAGGTTGCTGTATATGTGCATATAGTGTTTATTCACCATTCTGTCTGAAAGAAAACTAATTTTCTGAATAATTTTCTCCAATAATGCTGCAGTAAATTCTGTGTAATATGCAGAGATTGAGGTAGCTTTATTGTTGTTACTGCCAACTGATTTTCACAATCTGCCTTTTATAGGATCATAGGAGGTTACTAGGCTAATGGCCCTGGAGCCCTTACAAGCCTAGCCAAGAGTTTATCCCAAAAAAGAAACCTCAGTCAGCACCTGTCACCCCTGTCATAGAGGGACACAGATGGAAGCCCTGACAAAATGTGTGTTTTCCCATCCACTCATCAAAGCTGTGCTTGAAGAGTGTCGGAGAGGTACTCTGTTTAACATGTATGGGAAGTCTATTCCAGAGATGGGGCAGCCTTTGAGAGACAAACCTTTCTCTCCAGCAGGTTGTGTTGATGTTGTATATTAGATTCAGGCCTTTTGAGCGGGCAATGCATGAAGAGTTAGACTTACGGATGTGGAGCATCAATACTAGGGCAGGGTCGAAGATGGCCTTGTAGGATAGGTACAGATCACTTCTGAGCAATCTGTATGATACTGAGTAGAGTGACAGAGATTTCAGCCTTTCCGCATAGGACAGATTTTGGAGGCTATGGATTTTCTTTGTCAGGTATTTCTGTTGCCTTTCCAGTTGGTGCAGTTATTTGGAGAGGTGCATACAAAATGGGACATTATAGTCAATTATTGGTCTAATGAGGGAGGAGTATAGAGAAGTAATAACCTCCTTTTTTCTGGATGCAGTCATTTTACTTATAAGATGAACCAAGTAAAAGGCTTTTCTGATGACTGCCACTATATGATGGTTGAATGTGAGATTGTTATCAATCTGAGTATCCAGGTCTCTCACCACAGGTAGTGTGCTTAGGCAGTTGCTGTTGATGTGGTAATCAGTAGGGGCCTTGTTTTTGCTGAATGGTATGATGATATATTTTTTTGCTTTTTGCTTGAGGCCATGACTTTGGCACCAGCCATTAGTTGCTGTGATACCCTCTTGCAGTATGTTACCATCATTTGGGGAGTCAATGACAGCACCCAAATTACAGTCATCCACAAACTTAGTCAGCCACAAGCCTTTTGTCTTTGCATGGACCTCTGAGAAGTAGATAGGTTCATAAGTTCATAGGTGTTTACTAGGCTAATGACCACAAGGGCCTTTTTAAGCCTAGCCATGCATCTCAAACCTCTGACAAGTTCTGATACTCTTGATAAGTGTAAGCATGGGCCTGGGAGATGAACAATTTACAGGTTGCCTATGTCCATTAGAGACATAGGTGCCAAATTAGGGATGAATTTCTGGTTTCCCATCCAATTGTCTAAGTTGCACTTGAAGTGGGTTAGGGAGGAACTCTGCTTCACATGGATGGGAAGGCTGTTCCATAGATGGGGTAGTCTCTGTGATACATACCTATCTTTCCAGCAGGTCTTATTTATATCACAGGCTAGGTTTAATTCTTTAGAACGAGTAATTCTGGTGCTGATTGTTTTGTGGATATGCAGGAGGTCCACCAGAGTGGAGTCTGACAATGCCCTATATGCCAGGCATAGATCTTCCATCAAAAGCCTGTAGGAGACAGAATGCAGGGATATGGCCTTGAGTCTGTCTGCATAGGACATATTACTTACTCCCTGTATTCTTTTAGTGAGGAACCTCTGTGGACATTCCAGTTGTTGGATATGCCTGGTTAGGTACATACCAAAGGGACATTGCACTCAATGGTAGGTTTGATGAATGCCGGATAGAGTGGAACAGTGACTTCCTTGGACTTAGATGCTATACCTTTGTTTATAAGTTGCGCATCATAGAATGATTTCCTCACTACTATAGACACGTGATGATCAAAGACTAGATTATCATGTATGTGTGTCCCTAAGTCCCTGACTACTGGGTCAACTCTAAGGGATCTGTTGTCAATATGATAGTTACCAGGGATGGATTACTTCCCAAAGGATTCTATTATTGATTTCTTGGTGTTTAGTTTTAGTCCATGGCTCTGACACCAGTTGTTTGCCTGTGTCAGTCCCTCCTGGAAAACATTTGTGTCAGTGTGAGATTCAATGACAGCTCCTAATTTACAATCATCTGCATATTTAGTCAGTCAGAGAGCACTGACATTGGTCTTGACGTCTGAGAAGTAAATGCCAAAAAAGAGCGGGCCAAGGACTGATACCTGAGGAACTCCACTTGTAACTGACCTCCTTGTAGAAGTGGACTCCCCAATTCTAACTTCCTGGGTTCTATCTGTGAGCCTGTTGGCTATCCACCGTGTGACATACTGGTTTGTACCTAAGCTCTTGAGTTTGTGAACAATACCAGAGTAGGGTATTGTGTGAAATGCCTTGGCTGGGTCAAGGCAGGCAGTGCGAAGATCTTTGCCTCATCCATTGTTTTGTTGACCTTCTCAAAGAAGTTCACCAGGTTGAGTAGGCATGCTCTATCCTTATCAAAACCAAACTGGGCTGGGTCCAGTGTCTGGAGGTTTACTATATATCTATTGATCATCTCCATGATAATTCTTTCCATGAGTTTACATATAAAGACTGGTGAGATTATGGGTCTGTAGTTTCCAGGGTCTGTAGATGGCCCACCTTTGTGCAGAGGGATGACTGTTGCCTTTCTCCATTCATGAGGCATGAAGTCTGTTTGGAGGCTACAGTTAAATAATAATTCCAGAGGCCCCGATAGGTCATGTTTCATGCTACTTAGAAGTCATCCTGGGATATTGTCTGGGCCCATTGATGCAGTGCTCTAGGTCTTAGACAGAGCATTAAGGACCTGCTCCCTAGTGATAGTAGGGGGAGTTATATTTGATGATATTTCCTGAGGGAAGGTTGAGGGGGAGAGAGGGGTAAAATTGGAACTGAATTTATCAGCCAGGAGGTTTGCTATATCTTCTGGGAGGTCTATATTATATATTCAAACTTTCTAAACTTCGAATCCCATATGTTTGACAACATATGATTGAAGTTTAAAAGTTTGAATATATAATAAAACAAAACAAACAAAAAAAAATTACCTTAACGGTGCAGGCAAGGGGAAAGCCCCCATGCCCCCCCCTACTTAAATATGCCAACTCCAAGATCACACTTCAGTGCAGAAAAGGGAAATTCTCCCATTCTGTACTGAATGGCACTGTTACATTTAACCTTTGAACTCTTGAAATGTCGATCATATGGTGTCGACCATATGACATTCGACATTTCAAGCATTCAGAGTTCTAATAAGAACCCTTTCTGGCTCAGTATAGGTGGCTCCATTTACAAAGAGCTCTGCACACAATTGTGTATTGCCTTTGAGGTTGTGGAAATACCTAAAGAATGAGTTGTGGTTGTCCCTGGCCTGGAAGGCCAAACTTATCTCAAATTTGGCTTTGATAGACTTTATTTGCTATCGGAGTTGTTTGTTTAGTTTGAGGAAGTCCTTTAATCCTGCTGGCTGCTGCACCTCCTAATTTTTGCAATGATTTTCTTCCTCCTGTTATGCAACCAATTGATTTTCTGATTCCAACAGGGTGGCTTGTTTTTTGAGTCAATTCTGTACTTCTTTCTGCTGGGTACAGCTGCCTCTGTATAGTTATTAACATGCTTATACAGGGTTTCTGTGAACAGTTCTGTATAGGCAGAAGTGTTCTCCGGGTTTATGGTGGCTTGAAATTTTGCCAGGTTCTCACTTAATAGCAGGAGGCTAGCCTTAGAATAGTTCCTGAATATTCCAGGTTTAGCTGGGGGTCCAGGTTTTATTTTTACTTCAAAGGATGCCATTCTGTGGTCTGACCTTACCAGGGAAGGCATTACAGTAGGGGGTATGCAGTCCTCTCCCATATTAGTGAGGACCAGATCCAGTATGGTGAGTATCTGGTCCAGAGAGTTTGTATTTACATAATCCAGGAATCCCTGTGCATGTACATTTGATGTTGTATAGGATTCCCAGTTAATAGTGGGGTAATTAAAGTCACCCATGAATATGATATTGAGTTGGATGGTTACTGTTACTAATAATTTTAAATATATGGTATGGGTTTCCTGGGTCATAGAGGGGACGTATAGCTTGCAAGGAAGTGGTAATGAACTTTACCTATGGTGATTTGAACATGGATCAGCTCAAGTGCATTGTTCTGTTTGACCATCCTTGAAGTATATTTATTTTTGCTGTAAATACAGACATCTCCCCCTTTAGTCCCTGATTGTGAATTAGGTGGCCTAAATGTGTAGAAGGAATTATAAACTTGCACTGCTGGTGTGCTCTTGGGTGCTTTAAACCACGTCTCAGTGACCGTGCAGACATCAGCATTCACTAGGGTAAAGAGAGCTTCTTTGGAGTGGAGTTCTTTGTTTAGACTCCTAGCATTGAGCAGTAATACCTTTGGATTTTCTTGTTTTTCATTTGCTATGCCAGAAGTACTTTCAGTTTGGCATTGCCTAAAAAAGGCACTATGGGGGAAGACAATGTTTTAGCTAATATTCAAAAGCCTAGATGGAAGAGGTGTAGATCATCCCTGGCAAAGCAGCATGGTCAGTTGACTATCTCCTTCCATGCTGACAAATATTGTACCCGCTTAGAATGACACCAGAAACTAAGCCAATTTTTAAAGTCAATTATCTTTTGTTAGTATTGTGGCATCATCCTTGGAGAAGGTAAAATGCTGCTCAATGCTAGGCTCTCACCAGCCTTTCGGAAAGCCGACCATGTAAAATAAACAAAAAAAAAAAAACACAATTAACACTTATTTTACAACTGTTATCAGGGGGCACCACCCCCCACAACCCCTGTAACTTAAATATACCAACTCCGAGATCGCACTAAAGTGTGGAATATGGAATTTTCCCATTCTGCACTGTACGAAGACAGCGGTTCCCCATGGTCGGCTTTTCGAAAGTCAGTCATATGGCCTCGGCCATATGAAAGTCGACTTTGTGAAAGGTCGATGATGTGAAGAGGACCCATATATATATATATATATATATATATATATATATATATATATATATATATATATATATAAAAATAAATAGAGTGGATATAAAAAGTTTACACACCCCTGTTGAAATGCCAGGTTTTTGTGATATAAGAAAATGAGACCACAATAAATCATTTCAAAACTTTTCCCTCCTTTATTGTGACCTATAACCTGTAGAATTTAATTGAAAAACAAATAAATCTGTTAGGGGAAAAATATAAAAAATAAAAAATGTACAATACGCTGGTGGCATAAGTGTACACACCCTTAAACTAATACTTTCCTGTGTGTGCACAACCTTAAACTAATACTTTGTTGAAGCACCTTTTGATTTAATTACAGCATTCAGTCTTCTTGGGTAGAAGTCTTACAACATGGCACATCTTAACTTGGCGACATTTGTCCACTCTTCCTTGCAAAAGTGTGCCAAATCTGTCAGATTGTGAGGGCATCTCTTGTGCACAGCCCACTTTAGGTCACCCCAGAGGTTTTCTATTGGATGTAGGTCTGGGCACTGGCTGGGCCATTCTAAAACTTTAATTTTCTTCTGGTGAAGCCATTATTTTGCTGATTTGCAGGTATGTTTAGGGTCATTGTCATGTTGAAAGGTGAAATTCTTCATCTTCAGATTTCTAGCAGACACCTGAAGGTTTTGGGCCAAAAGTGATGGGTATTTGGAACTCTTCATAATTCCCTCCACCTTGACTAAAGCCCCAGTTCCAGCCGAAGAAAAGCAACCCAAAAGCATGATACTGCCACCATCATGCTTCACTGTGTGATGGTGTTCTTTTGGTGATGCAAAGT
>NC_056726.1:1922221650-1922274150 GCF_019279795.1 Protopterus annectens
GCGAACAGATCGGGTTAAGGTGAGTGTGTGATAGTTAGGGACCTTAGGGTTAGGGAGCGGGTAAGGTGAGTGTGTGATAGGAACCTTAGGG
This sequence comes from Protopterus annectens, assembly GCF_019279795.1. Taxonomy (NCBI): domain Eukaryota; kingdom Metazoa; phylum Chordata; order Ceratodontiformes; family Protopteridae; genus Protopterus; species Protopterus annectens. The sequence goes on from NC_056726.1 coordinate 1,922,221,742, forward strand.
TTAGGGAGCGGGTAAGGTGAGTGTGTGATAGGGACATTTGGGTTAGGGAGTGGGTAAGGTGAGTGTGCGATAACAGCTTTAGGGTTAGGGAGCGAGTAAGGTGAGTGGGCAATATTTAGAGACCTTAGGGTTAGGGCTGGGTTAAGGTAAGTGATAGCTAGTAGTTTATGTATGGTTTAGTGTAGGGTTTTGTGAAGTGTATGTGTGTGGATTATTTATTTTGGTGTGCTTGTGTTGTGTGTATGTTTGTCGGAACAGTGAATTTTTTCCCTGGGAAAAAAATTGCTCTTCTGAGTGTTCGATGTTATAGTCTTTCAATAGAAATGGTTTGATTTTATAACATTCAAAGTTTTAAGACTTCGATGTTATAATATAGACCCATCTTAAACATGCACTGGCACATGAACTGTCAAATTATATGGCGGACATTAACAATGTGATGTGTTACTCATGCATATTTACTCACACATGCTTGTGTACACACATGACAAAAGTGGTCACGTGTTGCAGTCCAATGATACAATAATGCTGTTATATTGCATCTGCAGAATATGGTCTGTGACATCAGAACAGCATGCAATGCAAATGATTCACCCTTATCACAAAAATATTAAGCAGTCACACATCACACATGGATTTACCACACTCCATATTTTCTAATACCATGACAGGAATGGACCCCATTCCTAAGTCAAAGTATGATTAAAGTTCATATAATTAGTATTGTTTCAATTTTTGAGGTGCTCTTCACAGCACCTACAATGTGCCCAGATCTGACTCCTTCTGCAATTCATATGGAGTTACATGTATCAGTAATATATCTAAGTGTGATTGTAAATTATTTTTTTATAAGACCAATTTCCCCTACTATTATTAGAACTGTCTGGGTATCCTTCTTCCACATTGATCTCATTTCTGCTTGTAAGTCTTATGACTCTGTGTCTCTCTGTACATAAGACACTGTAGTCACTCGATGTAGCAATTTCAAAGATCACTAGTACTTTTGTCTTCTTTTCATGAACTACTATTTCTTGTTTTCTTGCATCTATTTTTTGAACTGTTGATAATGGGTGATCCCATGTGATACAGACTTCATCATTTTCTATAATGCTATGCGGAACATGTTTCCAATCCTTCTCAGCTATGTCAATATTATAATGCTTGCGCAATCCACAATGCAATGGTCTTGCCACATTATTATGCCTTTCCCCACAGGGATCAGTCCTGGGTCCTCTCCTGTTTGGCATCTACTTCTCAGGCCAACATGGAGGGACGCTGGCTTACCAAGCTCGCAGACATCTGCAAGCTGGGAACCATTATTAACTCCCCAAGTGATGGAGATATCCTACAGAAAGGTCTCACTGAGACCAATGACTGGTGTCGAAACCATGGCCTTAAGCTTAATACCAAAAAAATGCGTTGTTATCCCCTTTGGGAAAAACTCAGTTCCCACTAATTACCACATTGCTGGGAGCCCACTGAACAATGAAGGTGTTATAAGAGATCTGGGGACACAGGTTGACAGCAACCTCTTCTTTGACCACCACATTGCCACTGTGGTCAGAAAGTCCATCTATGTGGCACATCTCATTATCAAGGGTTTTGGATCCAGGAAGAAAGATGTTATCTCTCGCTAATCTTCCCTCATTAGGCCAATCATCGAGTATAATGCCACATTTGGCATGTACCTCACTAGAAACATGCAACAGCTCGAAAGGTCACAAAAGTTCCCCACAAAGAGGATTCTAGGCCTTAAACACATGTCCTACATGGACAGACTCAAAAACCTCCAGCTATTCTCTGTCTCATATCATCTACTAAGAGGCGATCTCTGCTTGACTTACAAAGCCATGTCTGACCCACTTCTGTTAGAAATGCTACATCTAAAGAAATCCCAATCCCTCTGCACCACACACTCCAGAGACCTCAACCTCATTACTGCAATCAACAGAACATGCTAGAGAGACAAGTTCATAACCCAGAGACTATCCATGCTCTTGAATAGACTTCCCATACATGTCAAGCAGAGCACCTCACTGGCCTTCTTCAAGAAAAATCTTTATGAGTGGATGGGAAATAGAAAGTTCACCCCGGGGATCACTCCAGTGGCTCTACTTGTCAGAGGCGCTGGGAATAAACATTGGGCAGCACAATGCCAGGCCACTTCTATGGGCTAGGCTTGTAAAGGCTCGAGGGCCATTAGCCTAGTACACACCTATGAACCTATACAGTCCTTCTCCCATTACTGAATCACACCCAGCAACAAGATGTAGGACCGTTTCCAATTCTGTTTTACTAAACCTGCATCTGTCTGTTTCTCCCACATGTTCAATGGACTTTATAAACCAACATGCACATAGTCCACTATCCTGGGCTGCCAATATTAACATTTCATCTTTTGGTTTAAATTCACCTCTCCTTAACCTTATAGTCTTTCTTTTGTTTTTTGGCAAATTCAGGTGCTGCCTGATTTTTGTCTACTTCTGATTTAATTTCCATTCCTGATTGGCACTGATATGCTTCTGCTAAACTAAGCAGGAAAGTTATCTTAGTCTTATTCTCCTCATGCTTTAAAACGTTCACTATGTTTGGATCTTGTGATGTCAGCAGATATGTATGCAGCCCTATGATTGCAGGTTTATCCATATAATCACTGTTGAGGATGCCCATACCTCCTTTGGAATGGGAAATATATACCCCAGGATTTAATAAATTAAATTTAGGCATAGTGTAGAGCCTTCGTGGAAGTTACCAAGTCCATGTACATGGTTCCCCCTCGATAGCAAGCCAGGCATATTAATAAAGGCGAGTTGCTGAGGGAGAGCTGTGGAACATGCCTATTGAATCAGTGTAAAGAGGGTGTCATTAACTGTGTCCACAGATGAGTAACACACCCCCCTGTACTGTCCAAGTGCATATCAATGTATTTAATTTTTTTGTTGTTGTTTTTTTTTTTTTTTAAAGTTTGCATGGCATGGTGCAGCATGCAGCAATAGACATGTGCCAGACATCTAAAAATAAAAACTGGAACCATTTAATTTTTGATTCAAAGGTTAAGTTTAAGCATTGCTTAGTGGGTTTTCATGACACAGCACAGTGTTTAGCAGTGCTTAAACATGGCTCAGTGGTGCATGCAAAAGTATAGCAGAATTCCAGATATCCACGTATCCAAGTGAATAGAGTTAGAGCATTATGTGCAGTACGTGTGGGTTTGAATACATTTAAGGCAAATTAAGCAATTATTTTCAAAGTACAATTTATGACAGTTAATTTTAAATTATGGTCTGTGCTCAGCTAAGCTCTGCTAAGTAGTAAGCTTTGCTAAGCCATGATAAGCACTGCTAAATCTCTGTTTAGGCACTGATCGGCAGGGCTTGGCACCGCTTGGCTGTGCTTAGCTGATTTGTGCACTGCTAAGCACTAATAAGCATTGCCAGTTTAAGCACTGCTCAGCTCAGCTGCATTAGTTTACATGGTGCCAAGCGACATGCCGCATTTTTAAAAATTGCCCAATGGCACATAAGGGTGGAAAAAGGGCTATATTAAGCTCAATACGCAGGAATACACCATAATCTGTAGGAGCCCTGTCTCTGACGAATACAATGGCAGGCATTGGAGAGGGTTTGCACTTTTGGGTGCAGCAGTGGGGCATTGAAAAGTCCAGAGTCATGGTTGGACTCCTTGTAAAAAACCATGAAGACTGGCTCATGCAGAGAGGCTACTGAGGCTTGGAGTACAGAGTGGAGGCCTGGGCCCAGCTGGCAAGGGACCTCATCAGTGCAACTGGTATCCCCCACACAGGTGAGCAGTCTCACCACCACCATGATGACCTGAGAAGAAGGAAGGTGGCTCTATTGGGTGCTGGGGTTCAACAATTCCATGTGGGCAATGTTCCACATGTGTGTAAGTATGTCTAACTGTGTTTCAACAATACTTAATATTGAATGTCTGCTAAACTGGTATGCATAATGGTGCACTTCTCTCCCAACAGCTGCAGAGGTGAGAGCTTACAACATCGAGTCGCATGCGCCAGGTTGCACCATGAGTGTAGTGAGTACAGCTGTTTTATGCTATCTATAGTCAAATAAGACAGAAAGAGTAGAGTATTAACCATTTATCTGCAAAACATTTGTAGTGCAATAACTGTGGAATTACAGCTGCATAATGCCAACTGTTCATAGGTTCATAGGTAGGTACTAGGCTATCTGCCCGAAGGCATTTATAAGCCTAGCCAGAATGTGTTGGCTTTCATTGCCACCAAAGATTAGTTCCCTGTGTCTCTGTCCAGCAGAGCCACTGAAGTGATCCCCGGGTAAACTTTCTGTTTCCCATTTACTCGTCAAGGTTTCTCTTGAAGAGTGTTAGTGAGAAGCTCTGCCTAATGTAGATTGGAATCTTGTTCCAAAGCATGGGAAGTCTCTGGGACAGGAATCTATCCCTCCAGCACATCCTATTTATTGTTGTGGTGAGGTTTAGATCCCTAGAGCATGTGGCTTGAGGGGATATGGCGTTCTTTAGGTGGAGCATGTCCATCAATTCTGGGTTGGACATGGCCTTGAATGTCAGACAGAGATCACCTCTGAGTAGGCAGTATGCAACTGAGTACAGCTGGAGTTTCTTTAGTCGAGCTGCATAGGGCATCTGTTTGAGGCCAGTGATCCTCTTGTGAGGTACTTCTGTGGCATTTCCAGCTGTTACAGATTTCTTGTAAGGTACATCCCAAATGGGACATTGTACTCTATGATGGGTCTGATGAGTGATGAGAAGAGGGGCACAATTACCTCTTTTGATCTGGATGCAAACCCTTTTGTGATTAGGTAGGCCACATAGAAGGATTTCCTAACCACTTTGGCAATGTGATTATCAAAGGAGAGATTACTATCTACTTGGGTCCCCAGAGCCCTTATTACATATTTCGTATTTAGGGGACTACCATTTATGTGGTAGTTTGTGGGTACTTTGTTTTTTCCAAAGGGGATGACTATGCACTTTTTGGCATGTAGCTTGAGGCCATGATTTTGACACCAAGTATCCATCTCAGTGAGACCCTTTTGAAGGATGTCTGTCTCAGCTGGAGAGTCAATTATAGCCTTTAGTTTGCAATTGTCTGTGAACTTGGTCAGCCATAGTCCTCTTGTGCTTGTCTGTACCTCTGAGAAGTATATGCCGAACAGGAGGGGTCCTAGGACTGAGACCTGGGGCATGCCACTTGTAACCGGTTTAGTCGGACATAGCTCCTGCAACTCCCACCATGTGGGTTCTGGCCATGAGCCAGTTGGCAACCCATCTTGTAACGTAGGGGTTTATGTTCAGGCTGGTGAGCTTGTCTATAATACCAGAATGGGGAATGATGTCGAAGGCCTTTGCGAGGTCTAGGTAGGCTGTGTGTACCACTTTTCCCTCGTCTATAGCCTTGGTAACTTATGGAAAAAAACTCAAAACTATTCCAATAAATGCACTAAGGCATCTGTAACAAACTGTTGTGCAATACTTGTGGAATTAGAACTGATATTTCAACCCAGTAACAATATATTGTGTGCACCTGCATTTTATTTAGTAATGTATAGATTACCTAGAATATCTCTCATGATTACATTTCATACGTGTGTTCAACTGTCACTACAGTGTACTATAACACGGTAGTACTAGTACTAGGTCATATTTTGTTTCCAGGTGAGCTCTAGGTAAATATCATTCAGTTAGATAGCAGCAGTAACTCAGCAGCTCAGTTTGTTAAATGCTGTGTACAAAGTAGATTTTGCCACACAGATACTTAGGTTCAGATCCAGTGCTATGTACTAAAAAAGATTACTGAGTCAGATATGTTATGATGACACTGGTAAATTGGTGAAGTAGCCCATATTATTTGTAAATAATTGTTTGTTTAGATGTCACAGACTGTTAAAATCATTACCACAAATGTTCTATATATATGTAAAATAAAGGAAATATGTGCAATAATAATAAAATATAAAAAAATAAATAAAATATGTAATCTTGGTATGGCTGCATGCCTGGAGTGTCTTGTAAAGGTTGCTGCAGTCAATTAATATATGTGATCCACATGTCCCCTGCAGTCAGTGCTATTGGGATTTATCCCCATGCCTACCAGAAATATTACTGTATCAGTCACGTATTGATTACAGATATCATTCTCTCCACAGGAACTACAGGGAAATGGGTGAGGTAGCTCATATTATGTGTAAATAATTGTTTGCTGAGATGTCACAGACTGTTAAAATCATTACTGCAAATGTGCTGTTAATTCATAAAATAAAGGAAATATGTTCAATAATAATAAAATATATTAACATAAAAAAAATAAAATGTGTAGTCTTGGTATGGCTGTATGCTTGGAGTGTCTTGTAAAGGTTGCTGCAGTCAATTAATACACGTGACACATATGTCCCCTGCAGTCACTGCTATTGGGTTCAATCCCCATGCCTGTCAAGCAGGGCATGATAGTTGTGTACTCTCTGTACTGTACACATGCATGCCTCTCAAATGTCATGTTGTCACAGAATGTAATTACTGCTGTGTAATCCCTCTGTCACAGATGTATCATCGACCTTATTATATGTCAATAATAAAGTAGCAGTAGTGCACCATGGTAGTAATATAGGTCCACCTGGTGTGCAAGTGTTCTTTGTAGTCATGTACCTGCAGGTGTCATTGCTTGGCCCATAGTGTCTCATGTGGATAGCCTGAGAGGTAGGTATGTGCTACAGCAGCTATAGGGCACATTTACACATAAAGAAAGGGCAGACCTGTAGAGTAGATAGCATTTCTGCTGTCAACTATATAGCCCATGATAGTATTAATGGACTGTATTTCTCTCTCTCCCCACCCCTTATCTTCATATATTTATTATTGTTATATATTGGTCATGGTTTACTATTAACATATGTTGTTCCATAAACTTTATTTGGGGCATGTGTTTTATTAATGTTATGTATTACTATGGTTGCATATTAACATAGCTTGTTAAATTACCTATTCTGTTGGCCTTATGCTGTAACTGTTACTGGCATGCTGTTAATATACTGACTGTTCTGTTATTTAATGATGTGTTTTACATAATATGCATTGAAATGTAATGGGGTTATTTCCAATGTTTTGGCATGCTGTTATTACTAATAATAGTTTTGTTCATAACTCACCTATATGTATTGTTTTACCACAGCATGTCAGGGTAGACCAGTTCCTGCTGATCTGCCTACCCTACTTCGGCTGGCTGTGGCACTGGATCCCAGCACATCCGAGACCCAACCCAGTGGTGACCCCTCTGCTGTCCCTGCACCCCTTTTGGTTGAAGCTGCCTCAGGGGACAGGACCTACCCTCCCGGGAGTGGGGGCGAAGTGGGGGTTGTCACCCAGGATCAACTACCGGCCATGGTGCGCAGAATTGTTCATAAGAGCTTTGAACATCATCTGCACTGGATTTAGGGCAGACTGAACAACCTGGAGGGGCCTGCTGGCCCTGGTGCCCAGCCTCCAGCACAGCCACCTTGGGGGCAGTGATGGAGGAGTGCTGACTGCCCATGAATGGTGATCTCAGTCACACTGCTGCTGTCTGGAGGCAGAGTCACTTCAGATTTCACAACATCCTCCCTATCAAAGGTGTTTACCCCCTTCATGTCTCACACACAGCCCCTGTCAGCTGTCTTAACTGTCTTATCTGTCTGCAAATAAAACCTCTCCTACCCAACTTACCTTGCCACATGTACCTACATTCCTCCCCTACATTCCACTCTCTCCTTAAAAAAAAAAGTGGGCGAGTATCCCAAAAAACAAAAATATATATCACCCCATACATATCTCTCCATTTCGCACATGTATCCACAGGACACAACTGATTATTACATTAATAAATTAACACATTTATGTTATCCTCACTCCTCTCTTTGTGGTGTGAGTCAGTAAAATTCATGTTCAGATTCTGTAAAAAGCTATGGTCCTTTCCCACAGCCTTCCTGCATAACCCCTACATGCCTTTCAGTATGTTTTTCCCCATGCTTACCCCAATTTCCCCTCTGTACTATCACCCCGTTTTTCTTTTCTTTTCTTTTTAAATTTTTGGTACAGATTTGTGTAGAGCTTGTGGTCCTCTGCTCAAACCTGCTTAACAGTGCTTAAAAGTGCTTTAATGATCTTATGTGTTTCTCAAAGCATTAGGTACATCTGCAAAATAATCACCCTTGCCACATTTCAAACTCAGACACCTGTTAACTACAACATAGTGCATTAGCCCACTGGGCCACTCAGCTCTGAATTAAAACAGGTATATATAACGGAAAATGTGAGTCTACCTGGGACTGTGATGCAAACACTACACTAGTACACAGTCAAATAAATAATAATGGATGCAAGTGAGACCTGGGATAGCAGACATACCTGTCAACTGTACAGATTGTTGCAGAATGTCCAGAGTTTTGCGCCCTATTTTTAGCCCAGTTGTTACAAAATTTTATTTTTCTGGCAAAAGTAGTGGCAAGTTATTAAAGATTGAGGTTAGAAAATCATGACAGACATTTCAGTTTCACACCTCATACCCTTCAGAAAACACATGCTAATGCAAGACATGTTATTCTATCAACATTCTAAGTTTGTAAGAGCAATATGTAAAGATTGTCCCTATTTTTGGGACTTTGTTCCACTGTTAATTATGGCTTTGTCTAGATTTCATGCTCTAAGAGATTGAGAGGTATGATAGCAGGCAATTGTTCCCTTTTATCAGCAGCACCTTTAAACACACCTGCTAAGGTAGCAATGGCAAAGTACATGTGTACAACTGGGACCCTGATGCAAACAACTGCCTTTGAAAGCCATGCACATAATGATGGATGCAGACAATTTGTCACAGACTTTATGTATGCACATATATCTTGCAAATACACCTGTTACAGCACTGACTGAGTAGCTCAGATTGTTAAATGCCATACATCTAGTGTATTTTGCTACTCACAGTCCTGGGTTTGAATCCAATGTGTTGCACATCAACTACATTCTTGTGAACACAGCAAGTAATGGCTGAGTCATGCAATTTTAACCCACACAGGCTGCTGCTACTGCATTAACTGCTACCCATGTTTGTAAGTCAAAGGCCTGTATAGGCAAACTATATGCCACTTACAACTCTGTAATTGGCACTGTTACATAACAGATGTACCTTACAAACATGCCTTGATTGGACGGTAAAGGGTACCCTTACCCTGGCACTGCTGTGATAACACAGCTGACACTGCTGCCTCAGTTACACATGCAGCTTGCTGTCCACTAAAGAGTTCACACTCCCCCATATGTGTCCTAGGCTGCAGCAGCAGCTGAATTCTGGAACATTCACAGTTGCATTTTAAGCCATTTGCTACAGATCTACTATACCTCACAACTCCCTAGAACAAGAGATCCAGACAACAACATACATAAAGGGTGGGGGGTTGGCAAAGGTTCAGCGACAGGGACATGTTTCACAGTTTGCCCCTACAAAGATAGTGAGCTGATAGAATAGCAGCTACTGTATCAGCATGCATATTCTGATGTGTACTATGTCTGACTTTCACATCTCTCTCTCCTTACTGACCTCAACCCACAATGTTTACCACTGAGCTGCCAGATAATCACAATATCATAGGTTCATAGGTTCATAGATTAGTACTAAGCTAACTGCTCTTGTGAGCCATTTTAAGCCTAGCCAATTATCCCTTGTGAGACTCAAACCCTGCACCTTGTGTTTGTAAGGCAAACACCTTAACCATTAGGCCACCCTCCCAACCCTGGCCAATCATATCATGCAAAACTGTGGACATACTACATAAATCTCAACAGCAGACAGTATTTGTACCTACCCTCTGTGATGCTGTAGTCTCCACACCTCACTAATATCCATCTCAAAGACTAAAAAAGAGGCCAAGGTTTACATGAAGGTCTTAAATATTGCACTGTGGTGCCATGTTACTGGCGAATGAAAGTAAAACCCAGCTGTTTTGGATGCAATTAGCAAGTCTGAGCCACAAATTGGTGCACTGGCAATTACCTGCTAATGAGCATTACCTACAAGAGGCAATCAACTACCTATGGGGAACAGGTCTGTATGATGCTTTACTCAGACACACTAAGTTTTAGCAACCTGTTTACAGAGGATCTGGTCAATAAAGGATTACTTCACTCTACCACGTATGTAATACATGTGCCCATATAATGGGATGCAGATGGGAGGATGGAGGTATGGAGAAAAGGAATTACAACAGTAGGCCTGTAGTACATCTATGCAATTGACATGTTGCTAATACTCTGCTCTCCAACAGCTACAGGCATGCCTCTCAACTGTCCATGCTTTGAATCAAATCACAGCTCTGCCCCTGTTACTCACTCCTACAATGGTCAGCTCCTGTAGAAAAGTTAGTGGATTATAAGTTAGACATATCGACAGTAAGTACCGGTGTACACAGCTGTTATATCACACAATGTACTGTAATTCACCTCTTCTTAGTCTGTCAATATCACACAAAAATAGTTCAGACATTGTAAAGGTGTCCCTGACTGTCCGTGATGCACTCTGGCTAGGTCACTGTTTGGTTGACATTCCTATATCATTGCTTGAGAGCTATGGCTAACATAGTGTCAACCCCCTTGCAGCAGTAATTCAGGTCATAGCCATTATTAGTGGGGGGATACAGGCCCAAGCTCAGCAAACAGAGTGTACATATTGGCCATGCACAGTAAGACAATGAATAGACTAATGGAGATTACTGTAGTGTAAGCGATTTTTGAGGGCTCTGGTGTGTGACAGATTCTCTATATTCTGACAACAACCATTAATGATTGGCAAACCATTTGTCAGACATCCATATGTAGGGCCAAAACGCCACATATATGAGGCACATGTTCACATTATGCAATCATCTGTGTAGTGGAGAGGTATGATGCCTACAGGGAAGATATAATACAGCAGATTTGCATTGCTCTCTGTCACTGTGGCACACTGGTGTTGCTGGACTGTCCCCATATAGTTGTTGCAATACCACACAGCTATTTGCCTGACAGTGGCTATATGACATAGTAGTGGGATTTTGCCTGTAGGGGACACACCACAGTAAACTACAGTGATGGGTGTAGAGACATACAGCAGATTCTCTCATGGCACACAGGACATAACCGGTATTGCTACTATCTTGCTGATAGCCACACATGTATTGCATTAATAGACTTCAGGGTATGATGTGTGAGGGAGCAGTGGATAGTGCAGCCCATTGTGGTTGTGCGGGGTCTGTACATAGTGGATGTTGATATACCTGGTCCTGTGATGTCTTCCCATCTTGCTGTCTTTCAGGAACAATGTCTCACAGGAGGCACTTACCATTTACAGCTGCAGAAAATAATGTTAACCTGGATGGCCTCAGACTGCATCACCACATTCTGCTGTCCAGGATTCTCCAAAATTGTGACAAACATGCAGCACTGTGGGCTGACCTTGTCATGGCAATGAACCAAATTGGCCAACAGGACAGGACCTACAAGCATGTTTGACACCAGGCTACAGATATGGTCAATGCTGCATGGCAAAGAGCGACTGCTGTGGCCAGGCACTGTTCTGCCACCAATGGAGGGCCTGCAGCAGTACAATCACTCTCAGCCACAGAGGAATTCCTGGTGAACCTGGCCTCAGGCACAAACTCCCAGCCATCCATCACCCCATACATCCTGGAGGTGGGTGCCACAGCCTCCAAATCAGAGGAGTGTCCATGTAAGTGTACTGTATTCATCAGTGTAATACTATATTAATCATTGTGGCAGGCTCTGCATACCAGTGCATAGGTGTCAGGTCTATCTGCATTGCGGTGGGGGGATGGATTTGATGCACAATTGTATGCACATACTCAGAATGTCAGCAATGTAGGCAGTAACACATTAGCTATTTTACATGTGGATATACACACATATTACCTTGTAACAATGCAACATGTGGTATTGCTGACAATACCTATCCCTCATATTTTCATAGTTATGTCAGGTGTGGCTGGAGTCTAAGGTCCTGTACCTGGCAAGTGTGTTACTGTTGTTTGACTGATTGTATATACCCTAACAGTGTTAGGGGCTGCCATGTTGCCCTAGGCACAACTGTTATGCTTAGCCAAAGAATAGTTGCATGATCCATGTCGGAGCAGTTAACTGAAATGCATAGAATGGATAACAACAGCTGTGTATTTGCAGGAACATTAACACAATTGCACTTATTGTTAAGAAGGACTATGTAGCCTGCTATACAGGAGACAGTCATTCCAAGATGCCTGTTCACACACAATAGGGAGATGGTACATACCTGAGGCACTTATACTACAACTGGCATATTATGCTCAGGAAAGGTGCCCTGGGTTTTAGGTGTAGGTCTATCACATACACTGTAATATTGCTTATCTCACAGGTGTATTATACTGTCAACATTAACCAGATGTAGCTGCAGTGCCTGTTATAAAGTGCCTGTCTTGTCTGTGTATGTTGTTGTGTGTGTTTGTGTTATGCATGGGATCAGAAATAAGATGTGGGATGTGAAATGCAGTTATGGCTCCTTAACTGTATGCGTCTGTGTGGATTACCATACATAATAACATAGCTAGTAATGCACTCATTTTGTCTTCCTCCTCACAGGTGAACATGGGGGTTGATGCCTGTACCCCTCACAACCTAATGTCAGTGTCTCATCAGATTCTGATCATGATGGTGGCCATAGTAAGGCACAGGTGGTGGTATTGGGGGCTGAATCTGTCCCAGGGGTTGACATCCCACTTCCTCCCCCATTGTTCCTGTACACAGTCAGTATGCCCACACATACCCAGTCCCCTGAGTCCACAGATATTGGACAGTCAGAGGGTGGTGGCATTGAACAGGACAGTGTGGCAACTATGACATTAGTGAGAGTAGACACTGGCCATAGTCAGAGAGCTAGTAAGGTCCCACACAAGCAGATTGACAGTGGTGCTTGAAGGAGGACTGCTGCTCATCAACCAACTGTCACAGATGTCAAATCATAGGTCACTCACTGCATGTTTCGGTCCATCATGGAGGCACAGGCACATTCAAATGCAACACCAGATGGATGCTCAGGATTATGGATGCAGCACAGTCTGACATCTGTGACTGCCTCCACCACATTGGTGATGCCATGGATCATTTCACTGCTGTGGTGAACAGACAGGAGGCTGAGACAGTGTCTGTCTTTCCCTGGACATTGTTTGTGCTGTAATATCTGGTTGGAGTAGGGCATCAGACACGTGGACCTAGGTCAGCAACACCATCTGCTGAGACTCCACGTGGCTGTGCATACTCATGCTCCCATAGTGGTAATACCTACAGCACTACAGATGGAAGTGTGCTGTCCACACCATGGAATGGCCGACCATGGGCATGTGGTCCTGGATGGTCCTGTCAGGGATATGGGCCCAGTAGACAGCAGTCACTGTCAGCTACTGGCACCACATCTGACCCTGGGCATGGTGGTGCCAGTGCCAGTCCTGGCAGAGCCAGTTTCCATGTTTGTGGCCAGAGATGGTGAACTGTCTACTATGAGATGTACAGTACACAGCTGTCCAACATACACATGTGTAGGGCTATCACAAAGCTTGACTGCGTAAACATACACCCTCAAACATCACAGTCACATGCAGGTCACCAACAGACACACATGGCACCTCTCCATGGCCCATCTAATCAGCACCCCTTCCTGACTCACACACATGCTGTCAACTGTTTGGCACAGCCTAGGCCTCTGACACATCACACCTTGTGCATTTGATGATACCTGTGCCACATCCTTGCCATCCATGATACTGATGCAGGGACATGCAAATATGTGTCTGATGTGCAGGGTGACTATATTACAGCACATGTAGATTTGTAGTGTGGTATTGTTATACCACGGCAGGTATTGTGGGGCATGACAGGTGCTGTGTGCTGGCATGTGTCACTGCTACACGTCAAACTTTGTGTATCTTTGTTGCATGATGTTAGACTGGCAGTAGTGTTACAGAATGTCAGGTGTCTCACAGACCTGTGTATCTTTCTTTTCTAGGGGTCTGAGCGGCTTATGTATGGAGACTTGGTGCCAATACAGTGGCAAGGGATGGCATGGCACCACAGCAGATATATGACATTGGTATGGTATGGGTGCATATGTGCGTGGTTACCTAGTTATATTTATGTCAAAACAGTCTGTCAGGGACAATGGGGGCAGTCAGCGTAATCATGCATGCATACCTTGTGACAACATCTGCTACCCTTGATTTGTGTCACCTAGGTCTTCCATAGATAGGTGGTGGCAGATAGCAGTTATGCCTAGGTAGATGTGGGTTACTTAGGGCCAGCAGCTAGTCACAGGGCAGTAAAATGCATGAGCATTGCACGTAAAGAACCCATATGTGTACTGCTGCAAGGTCATATATTTGTACACATACACACTTAGCTTATGTGAGATTAGAACCCCTACCTATTTAGTAGTACACACTACAGAACAAAGTATTTATCACATGCACTGCAGAGATTATCTATTAATAGGCTGTCAGGCAGTGCTGTTAAGGTGGATGACATCAGCAGGCCTTGTAAAGGAGGGTGGCAAGTAATCACAGGGCCTTAAAATGTATAATCATTGCACAGAGATAGGCCATACAAGCATGTCCTCACTGCTGCAAGCGGATATACTTGCATACATACAGAGTTGCGTGTTGTGAGATTAAAATCCCTACATATCTAGTAGTATACAATACAGCACCAAGTACTTATCGCATGTGCCACAGAGCTTATTCATTATTAGATTGTCAGCAATTACTGTTAAGGTGGATGACATCAGAGGCCTTGCAAGGGAAGACAGTGGAGAGGCTGGCAAGTACTCCCAGGACCTTAAAATGAATAACCATTGCACAGACATAGGACACATGGATATGCCTGTACTGCTGTAAGGAATATATGTATACACACACACACACACACACACACACACACACACACACACACACACACACACACACACACACACGCACACACGCACACAAACACACACACACATGGTGGTTGTTGTGAGATTAAAATCTCTACCTACCTACTATTACACACTATAGCTCTCAGTACTTATTGCATCTGCCACGGGTTATACCTATTGCACACATGGATGCAGCCATAGTACTTTTGGAAAAAGCAAAATGGCCATGTATTACTCAGCATGTGTGGCCTACTGAGTGACATTGCTTGATGCTGTTATTGCATCTAGTGTCCTAGCAGTGGGATACCTGTTAATACCCCCACTATGTGTGTACAGTTACTAGTACCATGTCCGGCCAGTTGCCATTTGGTAGGTGGACAATTGGCCAGTGGCAATATGGTCTGTCCAAGTCCTGCATTGCAAACATTGCACATTACACAACCTGTTTACCACAGAATATATATATATATATATATATATATATATATATATATATATAGATATAGATATATATATATATATATATATATATCTATATTTATAGTCCCAAAACAACTTCCAGCACTCAAATAAAGGAAGGCAAGCAACGAGAGTTCAAGCAGTTTATTGCTTCACAGTCTGCCCCACAGACCGGTTTCGCTTACAAAAGCATCATCAGTGTGATACACAATGCATGTACGTCCTGTTTATAACATCTTCACACTTAAAGAGATATCAAACATTTTAGTCACATCATATTATAAATAAATGGAAATACATAACCCCTACTTATACAACAAATATGGAGATCAAATCAACCAGCACATAATTACTATTTTGATATTATAAAACTCACTGAAATACCATATTATAGTGAATATATAACTATACCCTGAAAGAATGCTAGGCAAATTGCCTACAAAAACAGCAAGACCAATATATCTAACATCATATTTTATGCTTACTATGTTCCAAAAGGGGACCTAAAAAAACTACCAAACAGGGGAATAACTTACCCCATATTATATTTTGCTATGTTACCAATGGTCATTTAGACCCGGCTTAAAAAGGGCCCCCAAATTGACTATCCATCTTCGTTCTTTAGTTGTCAACATATTGTGCCTGGCTGTATCACTATTACAAGATATAGTTATCCTATCTATACCTACGAATATAAAATGTGCTGTCGAATGTACCAGAATATGTTTGTATAAAGCACTACGTGTTCTTTAACATTTTATGTCATTAACATGAAGGGCAATCCTCTGTTTTAATGGACCAGAAGTCTGTCCTACATAAAACGCCCCACACTGACATATGGCCATATAGACTACCCAAGAACTAGTGCATGTGATAAAACTTTTAATATCATATACCTTTCTGGTATTGATAGAAGTGAAAGAACATGTTTTGGACATCAATTTACAGAACTTACAATGGCCACAATATGTACTTCCTACAGTCTTGATTGCAACTTCCTCTTTAAAGTGAATACCTTAAGTAGACAAATATTGCCCTATTGATTTACCTTTTCTGTATGCAAATTCACATCTAGACTTTAACAAAGTGGAAAAAAACGGATCCATATATAATACATTCCAATATCTGGATATAATTTCCTTGATCTTGGAAGTATTATTGGCATATGTCGTGACAAATCTCACCTTCTTGGATAGACCCCCACTGGGATGTATTTTGTCCTGCAACAGTGAGTCTCTAGCCATGCCATTAACCCTATTATAGGCTTTCTCAATGATATTACTATGATATCCACAAGCCAAAAACCTTTGTTTTAAATCAATTGCTTGTTTATCATAATCAATAGGATTACAGCATATTCTTTTTATTCCTTGAAACTGTGCAACTGGAATATTGATAATATTATGAGGTGGATGACAACTGTGGGCATGCAGGATGGAATTTTTCGAAAATGGTTTACGGTACAGTGAAGTAACCACTGCACCATCAAGTACTTTGATTACATTAACATCTAAAAAATCTACTGTAAATAAATCCTAAGGGCTACACATACCTTTGTTTCCACTGGGATGGGTTCCACCTCTGTTGGCTCTGGGTCTGAGTTGAGGGTGGCAAAGTTTGATGAGATCTTATAGTATGTCCCTGTCCACCCTGTAGTGCTCTACAATCTCCAGCTCATGTAGCTCCTGGAAGGTTACCCTGGGCCAAAACACTCTTCTCCTTTTCATTCTAGGCCTATTGTCAGCAGCAGAATCAGCACTGACCTCAGCATCTAGCACATACAGATGTAGCAGAGCTGCAGCAGCCCCTACCATTCTCTCAGTTAAAATTCCTAAGTCTGTAATGCAATGGTGCAGAGTATGGGGGGGGGGAAATCAGAGTGTAGGTTGTATGCATACTTTATAGTGCTCTGCTGCAGATGCAGCCTGTGTTATTGGCTAACTATGATGCATTCCACCTGTCAAGTTCATCATTGAGGGGTTGGAATGGTCCAAGTTAGATGAAACAGGGGTCATCAGCAAACTTCTCAAATGTACAGATTTTCACAGAATGTCCAGATTTTTGTCTCATATTTTTGGTCTGTTTTTCATAAAATTGTGAACTTCTGTCAAACTAGTAGCAAATCGTTAAAGACTGCAGTTAGAAAATAATGAAAGACATTTGAGTTTCATAGTTTATACCTTTCAGAAAAGTCATGCTAATGTAAAACCTGTTATGCTATTAACTTTCTAAGTTTGCAAGAGCACTATTTAAAATTTGTCCCTGTTTTTAGGCCTTTGTGCCACTTTTATTTATGGCTTTGTCCAGGTTTCTTTCTCTAAGAGGTTAAGAGGTATGGTCATCAGTAATTTATTTCTGATTGGCTTTAGCTGCCAATTTCTTTTTTTTTCTTTTTTTGACAGATGTCCCTGCTAAGCACTGTGGTGCAGCATGCAAACCAGTGCAACAAGAACAAAGAATACTCAGCAGTCAACAGACACACCCCATAACTGGGCATGCTCAGCACAGCGGCGGTCTGTGAAAACACACTCAAACCAGCTTAAACATGCACCCTTAAGCTAAACAAAGCTTAGCAGCACTAGACAGCCCTCCTGCTCAGCTCAGTGGTGCAGCTTGCAAACAGGCACCACTGAGTTCCAATGAGCTTAAAGAAATAGAGACACGCCCCCCTTTGATATCAGCTACCTCTTCTGTGGACACTAACATGGTTCTGGGGCTACAAGAATGTGATCTGCAGGCACGGATACCCATTTTTACTATTCAGTAACCCCATCTCATTTGCATACAGATCCATGCACACAACCGAGAAACTACACTATTCCAGGACCTGCCTCCTTAGCAACCACAGACATCTACAATTATAAATACTTCATGCAAGGCCCTATAATGCATTATTGTCACATATTTTATTTTTTGTTGTTTTTACACTTTTAAATATATATATATATATATATATATATATATATATATATATATATATATATATATATATATTTTTTTTTTTTTTTTTTTGCATAACAGCATGTTTGTGCACTGCTGTGGTCCATGTAAACGTAATATGGGCATTAAAAAATAATTTCAAATTATTTTCCATTACTTTTTGGACACACAGGGCATAGATTTGCAGATATCTGTGTCTGCTTTGCTATTTCTGACCTTATAACTGGGCTTTTCACAGCCCCTGCTCACTTTTCAAATTTCATGTACATGGAACTTTTCCGTGTACACTTTGGACATCAACACGGGATCTGCAGGGCTGCCTATCTGCTTGCTGGATCACTCTCCACCCTCATTTGCATGGAATTCGCCTGCTTAAGAGGTGATTTGCATACCATGGACACTTCCGTGTTGGCATGCTCGTGTACACATCTCAGCTCTGTTTACTGAATTGCATGGCTGCTTACCTCTGCGCAAGCTTCATGCCACTATGCCTACACGGAAAATAAATCCATGTAGGCTTTATTGAATTCTCCCCATAATCTTGGTATGCACTGATTTTTATAAATAATTTGATAAGCATGAAGCACTTTTCTTATTTTCCTGTACAACTGATTGAATACCTTTTGGGGCCAGTCAATCACTCCAAAACTGAAAGTTAGAACAGGAACAGCAAATTGGTTTATAGTCTGGATTTTGTTCCCAGATGTCAGAGCTATTTTCAGTATTAATCTTAGGCTTCTAAAATATTCCTAAGTTTTATTCACATTTGTCCTTGTCTTATTGTTGATCCTTCATCAATTCCCAAATATTTATACAGCCCCTTTTGATAAAGTTCTTTTATATCACATTCCTGTCCCAGGCTGATGCTTTCTTGGTGTTGCAGTTTTCCTGCTTTAAATGTTGCTTTTGTACCTTTATCAAGACCAAATTACATCCTTAGATCATCTGAGAAAGTTTTGACCACTTGTAGTTGTGCTTTCAGTTCCTCAACTGAAGATCTATATAGATTTAAATCATCCACACAAAAAAAAAAAAATTATAAGTCTTTACACTTTCTCATTTTCTGGAAGCCAAATTGTAGCAATGACCTAATCTGTTAACTAGACAGCTTAATGGGTTAAAGGCAAAACAAAAGAGCAGCCGTGACAAAGAGTCACCCTGGAATATCCCATTTGAGTTTTTTATCCCTGGAATAATAATTTTTCCTTTATCATGTCTTAACTGCAAAGAAGTTTGATCCTGATTCATGGTTGCTATAATGTAATCGATCAGTGTAGGGTACTTTGCATACATTTGTAAGCACTCTTTTATCAGTGAATGTGGAATGTTGTCAAAAGCTCTTTTGTAGTTTGTTCATGCCTTACTTGTTCTTCCCCTTTTTACAGTTCTCCATTATGACTTTATTCAATAACAAATGATCCTTTGTTCCATATCACTTTTTTCTTACCCTTTTGTACTATTGTTATTTATTTTTTATTTTATTTTACATTTGTTAACCGGGGGTGTCTGACTGAGCTGAAAAGGCTCTTTTTCAGCAGAGGCCCGGGGAGAAAAGCTTCACAAAGAAAAATTACAGACACATTTAGTTATTTAGACATAATCAGCATACACACAAATTACAAGAGACACGTTTTTACAGTGGCATGCGGCACAAACAGTTACAGTGGAGAGAACAATCAAAAAAGATATTAATTTTAAAAATAAAGGTAAGTAATAGATTTGTGGTGTACAGCTGAACTTTGGCATGTAGGTAGAATACATACATAGTACACAGGTACAGTACATACATTGTAGATTAGCCAGTGTTTGTGAGTAAGATTGAAAAACTATTATAAATTGCTCTAGATTTAGTATGCATATGTTAACCGCTTTCACTAGCCTGGGGAGCAATCATGGGACTGCCAACTTTGCTTGAGATGTTGCCTGATGAGGTCTTTAAAGGAGGCTTTGGATGATGTGTTTTGAATGCTAGTAGGGACAGAGTTCCATTTTTTAGCCACTGAACTACTATATAGTGCATCTCCAAAGCTATTGTAGCTGTTGGTGACTTCTAGTAGTAGTTTGCTTGATGATCTAAGAGGCCTTTTGGCTGAGTGATGTTGTACTAGGTTTTTGAGGGCAGGACACTTATTGGGGAGGTAATAGATAGAATGACAGAGGCAGAGCTGATTGTAGGTTAGGAGGTTGGGCAGTTCAACCAGTGGAGCTGTCTCAAAGCAGTACAATGATGAGTTCTATATGAGCAATTTGCAGCAAAACGGGCAATTCTGTTATAGCAAGCTTCCATTTTGCTTAGTTCAGTTTTGTTGAGATTAGTCAGAATGGGAGATGCATAGAGTAGGGTGGATAGAAGTTGGGAGCGAGCAATGGCTGATCTTGTGTTGTTGGTAAGAAATGGTTTGATATGGTAGAGTGACCCCAGTTTGGCATGTACTTTTTAATAGTTAAGTTCAGATGACTATCAAATTTTAGGTGGGAGTCTATGGTTATTCCCAATAGCTTAGCCTGTGGCACTGGAGCAATTGGAGTAGCATTTGTGGAGTAGATAGTGAGTTGACTGTTAGTGTTTTTGTTAGAACTGGTTATAATCATAAGCTGAGTTTTCTTTGGATTGAGGATAAGTTGGGCTTTGGTAAGGTAGTTTTCAACGTCAGAGAATGCTAGTTGAGTTGTTTGCAGTTGTTTGATTGAGTTTTCTTCTAAATGACTAAAAACTCTATCATCATCAATTCCAGTGTATAGTTTATACATCGGCAGAAGGCAAGTTATCAGACTATAGTTTTTAAGATATATTGCATGTTCACTCTTAGGAAGAGTATTGTTTTTCTTGTTGTTAAACAGGTTGCATTCTGTTCAGGGTGCACATATAAATAGTTCTTACTCATGAGTAATTCTTCTATTGCCATATGCACTGCTGCATGTTCCTTAGACACATACTAAGGGCATTAATATATATAATACAGGGTTGTCTGGGGGCATATATCATTATATTACTTGACTGTACAAGATAGGTCCATGTATAGATGTGAGAAAAAGCACATTCTTATAAACATGGACAACAGGGTGTGTGAGGACATGGGTTTGGTGCACTTGTACTTTGTGATAAAGTTATTATCATGATATGCCAACATTATGCCTACAGCACAGTAATGAACAACAGCAGCATATCAGTCATAGGCAGTGGTGCATTAGTACTGGTTATGTCATAAATGCTCTACCTATATGTAAAGTCATGAAGACACAGTGCAACATGGGTCAAGATACTGCTGTGTGTGGCACTGTAGGCCTTCAATTTCTGTAAAAGTAGTTATTAGTGGGTATCACATACATGTGTGATAGGAGTCCCATGTGCATCGTGATATGCACAGTAATGACAAAGGACATCTGTAAATGTGTCATATGAACACTTTCAACTATGTCAATGTCATCTTTGGTATAGAGGCATTATACAGATAAGAATGCCACATGCATTTGCCACATACACATAGAGTCATACCACTTCACAGCAATTGTGCAACCCAGTACTTTATGCAATAGATTAGGGAACACTATGTAGAAGACATTGGCAAATGTATATGTGCACAACATAAATTTCACTCAGGAATGGTCATGGCAGACAAAGACATGAATAGTGAACATGTTAAAAAGGACATCATCGATAAAAATTTGCATATGTGGAATATGTCCTACTTCAATGATACCAAAGACACATGGACAGAAGAAATCAGAGAGGGTAGATGCATGGACTCATACACAGGAACATAGAAAGTGTGATGTCATTTAACAACCATACACAACTTGCCGGAAACTCCTAGTCACCACAAGAGCATGTGTTATCAGGATGCATATGGGATCCAATGTAAACATTAATTCACAAATATGAACATTCGCACTCACATTGTAAGCATTCATGGTAGCATAATTGTATAGGCTTCATTAAGAGTGAACAGAGTTTATGTGATATAATATAATGCAATATAAATAATTGGGTAATGTAGCAGTAGAAAGCACTGCACTATTGCACCACAAATGCAATAATTTGAGTGGCAGTGCTGGCCTCTGTGTTGATGATGTTCTGCACATAGTACACATGACCCTCCTGAATGTTTCAAGGCATATCTTGAAAGGTGTGGCATAGCATGTCATGTGGGAAAATAAGACATATGTCTGCACAACCTGTCATGTATTGCATGTAGAGCACACAGGAGTATGAGTTAGGGGATACCTAGTATTGTAAGGAACTGTCAGAACATTGTCATTTTGAAGTAGTGGATGTCACAATTAACAGTGATTGTATTGCAGTAGTATGACATAGCTAGTATTCAAAGACAGTATATTGCACTGCACATAGATGTTCTTAAATACATTGTATACTACTATTTCCTGTGCCAGAATGGACATAAGGCAGATAAATCATAGGTAATATACAAAATGAAACAGGAAGACCAACTGAGTCATGGGCTAAGTGTTGACACTACATGCAATCGTGAATATTCTTTGTCACTGTGATAGTGTTACCATGACCTACATCTGCAAGAGAAACAGCCTCAGCACTTGTAAAAGTTTATTTTTAAAACACTAAAAAAAGTTTTTTTTTTTTTTTTTTGGAGGGGGAAGTAGTAACTCCCCAGTGTGAGATGTTGTGCCCCTCCTACTATTTATATATACTAAGTCTAAGTTTGTGCACAAAAATGGAGTAAAGACATATTCTCTAACCCCAGGAATTGTGCAATCGCACACACCTGTTAACCATCTGCTTAGCTAAGGATATAAGCTCAATCAAAATGGCACACACACACACACACACACACACACACACACACACACACACACACACACACACACACACACACACACACACACACACACTTGACAGAATGAAGAACTCCCATGTATGCATATGTGAAGAATATAATTACATGCATTTAGTACAATATACGGTTTGCTGTCACAATCTTGAAACCCATAATGCTGAGACCATAATATCAAAAGACCAAAATGCTGAAGATCACAGTGTGGAACTCCCCGGTAAGACCATTGTTAATTCTAACTCCTGGGTCCACACCTTTTCAGGACCATGTTAGCAGTTATTCTTGGCTTCACAGTGGTAGGAGATTTGGTATTTGAGATTTTTGGTCATTGTGGTCTTCACTATGTTGACCTTTTGAAATTATGGTCTCAGGATTATGGGTTTCATGACTGGGGGTTCACGACTGTGATAATAAACCCAAAAACACTACGCATATCACTGGCATGCATATACATGGTACTGAAAAAATTTAAGAGCACACAAAGAACACTTAAGCACCTGAGAGATTTTTCTTGCTAGCCATCCTTCCCTGGTAAGCTCAGCAACAACATCCCAGAATGACTGATACATCTTGCAACCTACCTTGCAAACAAGTCCTGTATTATGGCATATATCTGCTTTCAGAACACATCATAGACTTCCTTTCACATCTTATCATGGCAACAGTCATCCAGTTTGATGTTGTGATCCACTGGTCAAGTCAGAATGATGGTGTGTGTTCCACATGGTGCTGATGGTGTTGTTCATGCAGGGGCAGGCAACTCCTCCACCATTTCACTCTCATAGGTTCATAGGTTCATAGGTTTATACTAGGCTATCTGCCCTAAGGCATTTATAAGCCTAGCCCAAGTTATTGTGGCTTACGCCACCCCTTATATGAAAAAATACTGTGCCCATTAGTTTGTTATGCCTCTGTCCAGCAGTCTCCACAATCTCCACAATCTTTGGTGATGCTTGTTAACATCATTGGCATTAAATAGGCATGATCCTATCCTGTGGTTCCTCTGTAAGATATGATGTCAGGAAATAACAACATAAGAGAAGTGAACATTACACATATGTTACAATAGGGCAATCCAAAGCTCTGCTCATCTGCATCTGATCACTCTATTGAGCTGTAATATTTACAACTTGTAGTACAGTGATCTGGTTAATCAGCTCTGCAAGGGTCAGTGCAGAAGTACGTCTGCTGAATGCAGCCTCAGTTTCATGTGTAACATGATGGTGATCTGCATAACACTGAATATAGAACATGCATTCCAGCTAGTGGCATACTATACAGGCAGCATCAATAATTCATCCATGAATCTCCTGACAGCAAATCCAGTTTAGAAGAATTTATGTGGAAAACAGCATACAGCTGATGTGACTAATATAATTATGTGCTGCATGGTAATGTACAAAAAGCAAAAACAAATTATAACAAAAATGTGTTTTGACTCCATAGGAAAAAAAACATTATATATTCATGTAACCCACACATGTGGAAACCTTCCAAACCTTCCAAGAAATGCCTGCACTTGCATTTAAGTACAGCTCATACCAATCACTACCAAGACCAAATTCATCTGCCAGTTATATCAAAGATGAATGATATATGTTATTGAAGCAATATGATATGTAAAATAAACTATTTATCAACAAAGAATAGCTTCATGACTTTTCTTACAATGTCTTGGCAGTAGGATGACTGTCATATACTGTAAGTGTCCTATGCCCATCTGCCATGCACAAATATTGCTTCTGACCACTCAACATAGTGCATGCAAGAAACGATGCAGTGGCATTGGCAACACAAATACACAATAGTCAAGCAATTGGTACTGTTTGCCAAGACAGTTCAGTACGACCTAGTGTAACAATCTGTTTGTGTATGACAGTCTCAGTGTATTGTTAAATGGGTCTATGACAACGGATCGAACAGGAAAAAGATCGAACGGCTGTAAGAACGAAAATGCCATTCATAGAAATCCATTGGGGGGTTCCCCCCCCCACAAACCCCCGCTAAATATATATACCAACTCCGAGATCGCACTACTGTGAGGAAAGGGCAAATTTTCACTGTACCATGATCTAAGAAAATGTATTTCTATGAATGCCATTTTTGTTCTTACAGCCGTTTGATCTTTTTCTTATTCGATCCGTTGTCATAGACCCTTGCTAAGTGTGATACGTGAATGCATAATTTATTAACAAAAACATATGATGCACACAGATGAATTATCTTTTGATGATGTTGGCAGTATGCCAGATAAATTCATCCCTGAGCATCTTATTAAAGGATGTGCCAGTCAAAACAAGTAAGTTTTGCTCTGAAATGCACTGCACTGTGCACATTTGCATGGGATACATACACATATTTTCATTGATATGCAACCCAAAGTCAATGTGGCTATCATACTGAGCACATAACGCTAGACAAGGAAGCTCCTAAAACAAACTGCACAATATCTATATAGTAAATGCAAAGGAGGGGCTTTCTAATTGTGGATAATCAATAGTCAGCCATACAATGTTCCACATGCACAGAGCACAATGTCCTCAGTCATACAGTTGTCTTTCCATGCATACATAGGAATCGGTTTAAGAAACATCACATGCTCCATGTTTTCAGTGTACAAACAGTGATGCCTACTGTTTATAACGTGACATACTCCACTAACAGCTGAATATATACATTATGGCTAATATACCTATATTTTTATACAAATAAACACATGGGAACACAATATAGCTACATACTGCTAATGAACAACTCTCAGTAATTTATCCTGCTTACAAACATGCATCCTACATCCTGTATTAGAATGATAAGCATATATACTCACATAGCACAAGGAGTCCTAAAGCCACAGATGCTGAGTCTGTAAGGCAGGCATCGACCTAACCAAACATTCTTGTTATAGACATCTCCGTTGAAACACATACAGATGTGCCTCTTACCAGACTGAACAAGGAAAGAGTGATGGTTAGTTGCTTCTCTGGTGCCAGGATATGTCAGATCATATAGGCATTCAGGTCCTTGAACAACAAGTACCAATTCATGCTGGTGTCAATGACTTATGATGCACCTCCTTGGTTTATATGAAAAGAGGAGTCTACTTCAGAAATCCAAAATCTCACTTACCAGACTTATAAAAGACCGAGATGAGAAAACTGAAACTACAGAAGACTGACATCCTAGAACACTGACATTTCACTCCAGGTAAGTAACCGGTTGGCCACCATAGGTTCATAGGTTCATAGGTTGGTACTAGGCTATCAGCCCTAGGGCCTATACAAGCCTAGCCATAACAATTCCCTGGCTATTTCTTCCCATATTATTTACTTTCCTGGACCCCTGTCTATCAGGGCGACTGACGTGATCCCTGGGGTGAATTTCCTTTCTCTCATCCAATCATCAAGGTTCCTCTTGAAGAGGTCCAAAGAGGCACTCTGCTTGACATGTATGGGCAATCTATTCCAGAGTCTGGGGAGTCTCTGGGTCAGGAACCTATCCCTCCAGCATGTTTTGTTTATTGTGATGACAAGGTTTAGATCCCTGGAGCGTGTAGCTCTGAGGGATTGGGATTTCTTTAAGAGTAGCATGTCCAACAGCTCTGGGTTTGACATGGCCTTGTATGTTAAGCAGAGATCGCCTCTGAGTAGACGATATGCGACAGAGTATAGCTGGAGTTTTTTAAGGCGGTCAGCGTAGGGCATCTGCTTTAGGCCTGTGATTCTTTTAGTGAGGTATTTCTGAGGGCTTTCCAGTTGTTGCAGATGTCTTGAGAGGTACATACCAAATGGGGCATTGTATTCTATAATGGGTCTAATGAGGGATGAGTACAGTGGGACAATGACCTCCTATTTTCTGGATAAACAGCCCTTCGTGATGAGGTGTGCCACATAGAAGGATTTCCTGACTGTTGTGGTGATGTGGTTATCGAAGGTGAGACCACTGTCCACCTGTGTCCCTAAGTCTCTTATCACACTTTCTGTGTTTAGTGTACTGCCACCTATATGGTAATTCATGGATACATGTTTTTTCCCAAAGGGGATAACAATACATTTCTTGGCATTGAGCTTGAGCCCATGGCTCTGGAACCAAGCTTCTGTTTCTGTAAGGCCCATTTGTAGAGTATCCACATCATTTGGGAATTCAATAATGGCTCCCCAGTTTGCAGTCATCTGCAAATTTTGTTAGCCAGAGTCCCTTAGTGTTGACCTGTACTTCAGAGAAGTAGATGCCAAACAAGAGCAGCCCCAGGACTGAACCCTGAGGTACTCCACTTGTCACTTGTCTGGAGCTGGATTTGGAGTCGGCTACTTTTACAGTGTGGGTTCTATCAGTAAGCCATTTAGCAACACATTGGGTGACATAGGGATTAATGCCCAACTTAGTAAGTTTATCTATGATTCCAGAGTGGGGGATGGTGTCAAAGGCCTTGGCAAGGTCTAGATAGGCTGTGTGGACCACCTTACCCTTGTCCATGGCTCTGGAGACTGATTCAAAGAAGTCAATCAGGTTCAGGAGACAAGATCGGCCCTTCACAAACCCAAACTGGGTGGGGTCCAGTGTTTGAATGTTGCCAATGTCTTTGTTTATAAGTTCCATGATAATACGCTCCATGGCCTTGCAGATAAGGCTCGTCAGACTGATGGGACGGTAGTTTCCGGGATCCAAGGTGGATCCCCCCTTGTGGATTGGGATAACTGTAGCTCTGTGCCACTCAGTGGGCATGAAACCTGAGGTGAGGCTATGATTAAACATGACACTTAGGTGAGGTGCCAGTTCATATTGTAGTTCATGTAATACACAGCCTGGGATGTCATCTGGTCCCATGGATGCTGTATTCTTGGCTTTAGAGAGTGCGTTTTGTACCTGTGTGGCCGTTATTACTGGAATTTGGCAATCTTCCGGTATTGAGATGGGCCATTTAGGGAGTGAGAGGGGGGTGAAGTTGGCACTGAATCGATCTGCCAGGATATTGGCAATATCCTTCAGATCAGTATATTTAATGCCATTCTGTTTTAGCTCAGAGCAGATCTGAGCATTGCCATTTAGATTCTTGATATAGTCATAGAATGCTTTGTGGTTGTCTTTGGAATCTTTGGCAATTTTTATTTTCGTAACTAGCTTTGGACGATTTTATGAGGCATCTCAGTTTCTTACTGAGGCTAGTAAGGGAGTTTTTTGCATCCTGAGATTTTCCTGGGATTTGATGACCTTTGCTCCTTACCCCAGCGGTAGTGCGATCTCAGAGTTGGTATATTTAGTTAGGGAGTGTGGGGGAGTGAAGTCCCCCTCCCCCAGATGTGTGGGTGTTCTTTGCTTCAGTTTTCATTTATTTACTGGGTTGGGCAAGTAGTTACTTACCTGAAGTTGAAAGTCTGTGTTCAAGGTCGATAGTCTTTGGCATTGTCAGTTTTGTCATCTCAGTCTTTTAAAAGTCGGGTAAGTGAGATTTTGGGTTTCTGAAGTAGACCTGAAGAGGGACATGATGGAACTCTCAGACTGTGGGTTCAGGATAGTTGTGAGCCTAGCACTGAGCAGGATTCTACCTTCTCCAAGGATAATGCCACAATACGAACAAAAAAAAATTACTTCTGTAATTGGTTTAGTTTTTGGTGTCATTCAAAAAGGGGGAACAATATTTGTTGGCCTGGGAGGATTTGATCATCAGACCATGCTGCTTTGCCAGGGATGGCCTGCATTTGTCCCCTCTAGGGATTTCATTATTGGCAAACACAGTGTCCACCCTCATAGTGTCATTTTTAGGTAATGCCAACCTGATAAACCTACCCAACATAACAAAACAAGCAAAATATTAAAATGTTACAGATCAATGCTAGGAATATAAACAAGAAACTCCACTCCCTGCAGGCCCTTCTCACCCTGGAATACATTGATGTTTGTGTAGTGACTGAGACATGGTCTACAATAACAGAGAGTACTCCGGCTGTGCAAGGCTATAACGCTTCCAGACATTTAGACCAATTCTTGCTCAGGAGAAAAAAAAAGGTTCAGGTCTATCAATCTACATCCAGAAGAGACTCACATCAAGCCTTCTTCATGTCCAAATAACCATCAGAAAAGTCCTCTACCATATATTAGCTAGCTATACAACTCCCTCTATCCAAAAGGCCTATCTACGGGAACTAAAATCACTCAGTAATAAACCCAATACCACTTTCTTAGGTGATCTACACTATCCAGCTATAGACAGGGAAACCTACACTACCACTACTGAAAAGCTTAGAGATTCCTGGACATTGTCAGTACAACTGCCCTGGAACAATTAGCCAGACTACCCACTATGGAGAATAACTTCTTGGATCTTGTCCTTACTAATATGGGAGTATCTTGCACCATCTCTTTTGTATCTACATCATTTGTTAGGTCTGACCATAATGCAGTCTCCTTCAAAACAAACATGACACCAGAGATCCTTTAAACAATTTTTTAAGACAAAACACCTGCTCCTAAGTGATACACTGGCAAGCTTCAAATCCCCACCAAGTCCATTTAACTCCACTGAATACACAAAAATGTGCACCACCAAACTATATCAGAATATAAACAGCTGCATAGATGCAGCTGTTCCCCATTGGTGAAAGTGTAGGGCAAACCCCAGAAACAAACCCATATGGTGGAACCATAATATCAAGCTTTATAATAATAGGAAAATAATTTTGATCAAAAGTAATGGGGATAATTCCCAGAATGTTAGAGTCCTTGTTACTGAAATAAATAAACAACTCATGAGCTCAATAAAATCCAGTGAAGCCAAGACTGAGGATGAAATAGCTACCCAGTCCAAAAACAATCACAAGGTATTTCTGAGTTTTGTTCGTAACCTTAAAAGCACAATGTAGCAATGTGCTGAGCTGATTGTGTAACACTGTTACCTACATTGAGGCAGAAGAAATAGCAAACCTACTGGCCTATAAATTTAGATCTAATTTTACCCCCTCTCCCCACTGTCTGTCCCTCAAGATATATCTGAAACTGGCTCACCTCCAGCTATCACCCAAGATCAAGTCTTAAAAGTGCTATCAAAAGCCAAACATACTGCATCAATGGGTCCTGACAAAATAAATGGGGGCATCTTAAATAGCATGCAGTACAATTTACACCTCTAACAGCACCATTCAGTCTCGGCTTCCTTATAGGTTTTGTATCAAGTAAACAGAGAACAGCTGCAGTCATTTCCCTGCATAAGGGAGTACCTTCCACAGACCCAAAACAGAGAGAACCTCCTCCAAACACTGGACACATCTTAGTTTGCATGCATCAAGGGCAGGTCATTCTTACTCAGCCTGGTGGATTTTCTTGAAAAGGTCACAAAAGCAATAGATGAAGGCAAAATGGTATACATCATCATATAACTCAACCTGGCCAAAGCTTTTCATAAAAATCCACACTCAGGCATAGTAGAAAAGTTAAATGCATTTAGCATTTATATCATTGGAAGGGTATTAACACTGCATGCAAAATATACTTGCTGGAGATATTGAATGTGTGCTTTGATATACTGCTTGTTAGTATACTCAAAATAAGTGCCTTAGACCAGCTATGTTCATCATTTTAGGAGGCCGCCAACAGTAGCTTTGATGCCTGTGTGTCCTACAGGTATTACATAATAAGTGTGCACATGAGGAGCACACACTGATTTTATCTGCTGATACTGGAACTGTTGTGTTTTGCAGGTATCTTGTTGGCTGTGCATGGCTGTCATATTGCTCTGTGTAGTATTATCTGTGGCAGCAACATATCCATGTTGCTTCTTACATAATTTTGAGAATGCCACAATATCATGACTAGGTATAATGCACCCTTGCTGTTATATGTGACATTTTGAATAATGGGTGCAAGGAATAAACTAGTAGCATGCTGTTTTAGCAGGTTGAAAACAGCTATATGAAAAGATGGGAATACAAACGCAGATTGGACCATAGGGAAGTAGTAGGCTGGCTGCCCTTGTGAGCCAATTTAAGTCTAGCTATTTATTTTCTCTTTATGTGTTTGAAATAACCCATCCTGTTTGGTTATAGATCAGCCTTACCCACCCTATGGTCAATAATTATATATTACCCCTAATATTAATAACAGGGATCATACCATAAATAATTTGAGGGAATCCATGCATGGGATAAAGCATTTAGGAGCTGCCTCTGTCCATTAGTAGTAAAGGGGAACTCCTGGGGTAAATTTTCTGTTTCCCATCCATAAATGTAAATTGCTTTTGGAAATGGACAAGTGGACTATGGTGTTTGTAGATAATTGTCATCTGCAGTGAGAGTAGGGACCAGATTGAGGAGACCCTGGAGAGGTGGATATATTCTCTATATCGGAGAAGAATGAAGGTCAACAGGGCTAAGAGAGAATATATGTATGTAAATGAGAGGGAGGGAAGAGGAATGGTGAGAATGCAGGGAGTATAGCTGGTAAAGGTGGATGAGTTTAAGTACTTGGGATCAATAGTTCAGAGTAATGGTGAGTGTGGAGGAGAGGTGAAGAAGAGAGTACAGGCAGGGTGGAATGGGTGGAGAAGAGTGTCAGGAGTGATTTGTGACAGACGGGTATGAGTAAGAGTGAAGGGAAGGTCTACAAGAGGGTAGAGAGACCAGCTATGTTATATGGGTTGGAGACGGTGGCACTGACAAAAAGGCAGGAGTCAGAGCTGGATGTGACAGAGTTAAAGATGTTAAGATTTGCACTGGGTGTGACTAGGATGGACAGGATTAGGAATCAGTATATTAGAAGGTCAGCTCATGTTGGACAATTAGCAAGAGAGGTGAGATTGCATTGGTTTGGATATATGCTGAGGAGGGATGCTGGGTATATTGGAAAAAGGATGCTAAGGATGAAGCTGCCGGGTAAGAGGGAAAAAGGAAGGCCTAAGATAAGGTTTATGGATGTGGTGAGAGATGACATGCAGGTGGATGGTGTGACAGAGCAAGATGCAGAGGAAAGAAAGCAATGGAAACAGATGATCCGCTGTGGTGACCCCTAACAGGAACAGCCGAAAGAAGAAGAAGAAGCTTTGAAAATGGACAGGGATGCACTTTGTTTTATGTGGATTGGGAGTCTGTTCCACAGAAGGGGTATCATCTGTGAGATATACCTGTCTTTCCAAACTGTTCTGTTGATATTGTAGAAGAGGTTTAGATCCCTTGACTGTTTTTGATGTCATTTAATTTGCTGATGTGCAATAAATACATCAGTAATGGGTCAGAGAATGCCTTGTATGCTAGGCAAAGGTTACCTCTTAGTAGCCTGTAGGATACCAAGTATAGTGGTCGGGCTTTGAGTAGGTCCATGTAGGACATGTTGCATGGGCCTTGCGTCCTTTTAGTAAGGTATCTCTGTGGGCATTCCAGTTGTTGCATGTGTTGGGACAGATATGTAGCAAAGGGACATTATAGGTTTATAGGTTCATAGATGTGTGCTAGGCTAATGGCCCTGGAGCCTTTACAAGTCTAGCCTCATAGGATTTCCCTGGCATCGTGCCACCTGACCTTAGTTCCCAGTGCCTCTATCGATTAGAGCCATTGGAGTGATCCCCAGGGTGAATTTTCTATTTCCCATCCACTCATTAAGATTCCTCTTGAAGAGGGCCGATGAGGTGCTCCACTTGACATGTATGGGAAGTCTATTCCATAGCGTGGGAAGTCTCTGGGTTATGAGCCTATCCCTCCAGCTTGTTCTGTTGATTGTGGTAATAAGGTTGAGGTATATGGAGTGTGTAGTGTGGAGGGATTAGTATTTCATTAAATGTAGCATTTCTAACAGAGCTGGGTCAGACATGGCTTTGTATGTCAATCAAAGATCACCTCTAAGTAGTCGACATGAGACAGAGAATAGTTTGAGTTTTTTGAGTCTGTCCATATAGGACATGTGTTTAAGGCCTAGGATCTTCTTTGTGAGGTACTTTTGCAGCTTCTCCAGTTATTGCAAGTGTATAGTGTGGTACACGCCAAATGGGGAAGAGTAGAGGGAGACAATGACCTCTTTCTTCCTGGATGTAAAACCCTTAGTAATGAGACATGCCACATAGAAGGAGTTTCTGACCACAGTGGCAATGTGGTGGTCAAAAGAGAGGTTGCTGTCAACCTGTTTTCCCAGATCTCTTATGACACCTTCTGTGTTCCGTGAACTACCATTGATGTAGTAATTCATGGGAACTGGGTTTTTCCCAAAGGGGATGTTGACACATTTTTTGGCATTGAGCTTAAGGCCATGGTTCTGACAACAGTCATTGTTCTCAGTGAGGCCTTTCTGTAGGATGTCAACATCACTTGGGGAGTTAATTATGGCTCCCAACTTGCAATCATCTGTGAACTTTGTCAGTCAGAATCCATTTGTGTTAGCCTGGACTTCAGAGAAGTAGATACCAAACAGGAAAAGACCCAGGGCCGAACCCTGTGGGACTCCACTTGTTACAGGTCGGCAGTCTAACTTGGAGTCAGCTATTTTCACACTGTGGATTCTATCTGTTAGCCAGTTTGCAACCCACTTAGTGATATAGGGGTTGATGCCTAGCTTAATGAGTTTTCCCTATGATTCTTGAGTTGGGAATGGTATCAAAGGCCTTGGCCAGATCAAGGTAGCCTGCATGAACCACCTTGCCTTCATCCACAGCTCTGGTGACTGACTCAAAGAAGTCAACCAGGTTGAGCAGGCATGATCTACCCTTCACAAAACCAAACTGTGTGGGATCCAGAGTATGGAGATTCCCTATATCCTTGTTTATTAGGTCCATGATGATGTGTTTCATACCTTTGCATATCAGACTTGTCAGGCTAATGGGGTGATAGTTTCCAGGCTCTGTAGTCACTCCTCCTTTGTGGAGAGGGATGACTGTAGCAGTGTGCCATTTAGTAGGGACAAAGCCTGAGGTGAGGCTGTGATTGAACAGGGCACACAGGTGAGGTGCCAGTTTACTCTGTAGTTCATGTAGAACACAGCAAGGGATATTGTCAGGTCCCACAGAAGCTGTTTTCTTGGCCTTGGAGAGTGCTATTTTAACCTGTGCAGCAGTAATACTGGTGTCTAGCAATCTACTGGTATTGTGATTGGTCCTTTGGTGGGGTATAGTTAGCATTGAATTATATTCAATGATCATATTCTATTCAATGATTGACCTAATGAATGCTTAGTAAAGAGGGCAATGATATCCCCAGATCTAGATGCAATCCCTTAGCTTATAAGCTGTGCAATATAGAACAACTTTTTTTACAACAAGACACATGTTGGTCAAACTTAGGACACGGCCCACATAAGTTCCCAAATTCAGAACAAGTGGGTCAACTCTTAGGGGGAGTGGTAGTTCCCTCAGTAGATGACTTCACAATTTACCGAATCAAATTAATTCCCAAATTAATGACTTCAAAATTATATTTAATATTGCAAAACTCACATCTATGTAGTAGTATTTACCTTATTTTCCTGTTCTGAATCTCTTAAAAGGTGTTGAGGGACATCTCCAGGAATTCTGCCATGTGTATGGAGTGGAGACATTGCTTTGAGTTTCAGTGTTGGGAGAAAGGTATGAGTTGCATGCATGTGTTTGTGTTCTGCTGATATCTGTGGTGCATAAATCATGTAGAGGTTTGTCAAAGCATGCACAGTATCCTGAGACAATACCCATATGCAAAAGGTTATATATGGTTTCCCATCGTGCCATTGCATATATCTTTTTAATCCCCCTCTCTTTTACATTGCTTAAATCATAGCAGAAATATAACTGAGTTGCATCTACCCATAATTGCTGGTCAGAATGTGATAGGTGCATTTGTAGTACTGACCCTATGTACATTACCAAAATAATGACTAGTTAATAGGTAGTGCACCCTAAAATAGTAATTTGTTTTTATTGTGTACTTGCTGTTATATACTGCTTCATGCTTTCTATTGTATGCAACATTATAAGCGTATAGTGTTGTCATTGTTTTTTAGGCATTCATATTATAACCAGACTCATATATGTATGACAATAACAAACTGGCGGTGTTCTGCAAAGTGTCTATCATATACCCGTTTTTTTGTTGGACAGGATATTGCTACCTACTTATTTGCATCATGGTTAAAGTGGCATGTTCTGTAGAACAGCTTGTGTTTGTCTACTCCAAGGGATTTGCCTTATTTCCTATGTTGGTTGACTGTGTTTTTGTAAATTTATATTTGATATGTTTGTGGTTTTTACAATACTGTATTCAGTGGTAAGTTTTCCATTCAGTGTCCTATGCATTATTTGATTAACTTTGTGAGTACTTTTTCTAGACATAACTTTTCAATGATATGTGTGCATGTTATATTACTGAGATTTGTGTCACATAAACTGTATCAATTTATGTGCTTCACCATATATATATATATATATATATATATATATATATATATATATAGACATATATTTAGATATAGCTATATATTGTGTTATGCAGATATTGTGATGCCATTATAGAATTTATTGTATATTTTACAATCTTGGTAATGTCACAACACTGAGTTTTGCTGTAAAGGCAATACAGTGTGAGTTGTTATAGGTTCATAGGTAGGTACTAGGCTATTGGCCCTAGGGCCCATACAAGCCTAGCCAAAAAATGTACCCTGGCTTTCGCCACCCAAGAAAATTATTTTCCTGTGCCCCTGTCGAGCAGAGCCACATAAGTGATCCCCGGGGTGAATTTCCCATTTCCCATCCAATCATCAAGATTTTTCTTGAAGAGTGCTAATGAGGAGCTCTGTTTAACATAGATAGGTAGTCTGTTCCAGAGTATGGGAAGTCTCTGGGACAGGAATCTATCCCTCCAGCATGTTCTGTTTATTGTGGTGACAAGGTTAAGGTCCCTAGAGCGTGTAGCTCAGAGGGATTGGGATTTCTTTACATGGAGCATGTCCAACAGCTCTGGGTTTGACATAGCT
The DNA here is from genome assembly GCF_019279795.1 of Protopterus annectens. Classification (NCBI taxonomy): domain Eukaryota; kingdom Metazoa; phylum Chordata; order Ceratodontiformes; family Protopteridae; genus Protopterus; species Protopterus annectens. Next base: position 1,922,257,832 of record NC_056726.1, read on the forward strand.
TTGTATGTTAGGCAGGGATCGCCCCTGAGTAGGTGATATGTGATGGAGTAAAGCTGTCGTTTTTTGAGACGGTCTGCATAGGGCATCTGTTTGAGGCCAGTAATCCTCTTTGTGAGGTATTTCTGTGGTCTTTCCAGTTGTTGTAGATGTCTTGTGAGGTACATACCAAAAGGGGCGTTGTACTCTATAATGGGTCTAATGAGTGATGAGTAGAGGGGAACAATGACCTCTTTTTTTCTGGATGAGAATCCTTTTGTGATGAGATGAGCCACGTAGAAGGATTTCCTGACCACTGTGGCAATGTGATTATCAAAGGAGAGACTACTATCCACCTGTGTCCCAAGGTCTCATCACATTTTCGGCATTAAGTAGACTACCAGCTATGTGGTAGTTCATGGGTAAAGAGTTTTTACCAAAGGGAATGACAATACACTTTTTGGCATTGAGCTTCAGGCCATGGCTTTGACACCATGTATCTGACTCAGTGAGGCCCTTTTTTAGTTTGTCCATATCATTAGGAGTTTTGATTATGGCTTCTAGTTTGCAGTCATCTGCAAACTTTGTTAGCCAAAGACCTTCTGTGCTGGCCTGCACTTCAGAGAAGTAGATACCAAACAGGAGAGGACCCAGGACTGAACCCTGTGGTACTCCACTTGTCACTGGTCTGATGTCGGATTTGGAATCCGCTACTTTCACATTGTGGGTTCTGTCCTTGAGCCAGTTGGCAACCCACCTTATGACATAGGGATTTATACCTAGTTTAGTGAGCTTATCTATAATTCCAGAGTGGGGGATGGTGTCGAAAGCCTTGGCGAGATCTAGATAAGCTGTGTGAACAATTTAACCCTCATCTATGGCTTTGGTGACTGCTTCAAAGAAGTCAATCAGGTTTAGGAGACATGATCTGCCTTTTACAAATCCAAACTGAGTAGGGTCCAGAGTTTGGAGATTACCAGTGTCTTTGTTTATGAGTTCCACGATGATTGATAGTTTCACAGACCTCTTCTGAACACAGATGCACAACCTCAGTGAAGAACTTTTTTTAAGACATAGGACAGGCCATGTGTGATTCTTTCCAGGAGATCATATGGGAGATCATTCATGAAATTCAACCCAACCAAGGGGGTGCCTCCTGGTAGTAAGTATAGTTTTTGTGTTTTACCCATGTCATTTAGCCTGCATGTTTTTGCTTCTCTAGGAGTGGCATGTTTGCCACATATTTGTGCACATTACTCCAGATGGCAGTCATACTTTCTCTTTTGTAAATTTCTATCATGAAACAGTCTGGTCCTCCATAGCATCCACTGACATGTCAACATGTTGAATTGCATATTGGATGCCTAGTACTATTTGTGACATGACCCATCCTCTGTGCAGCACATTTCACAGTTTTGCTCATATGTCACCATGACTGTTGTTACCTGAAAGCTACATTGTCCTTCTTAGTCATCATATATGGCCTTTACTTTCAAAGACTCCTATTCTGCACTCCTCTTCACTGGGAGTGTTACAGACATTCATGGTTCTTTCCATTATCATCTGCAGCAGTTTATTACTAATGTCCATTTATACCTCCAGTTGTTGTTTGCATTTTTGTTCCAGTTTGGTTATGGTTGACCAAACCCAGGTATAGTCTCTCTTCACTCCTGCCTGGGTCCACATTCATGTAATATTGAAAGAGTGTGCGCAAGTGATGACATACATTGCTGATGGTGAATGGCATGCATGTGCCTTTCCTCCCAATTGTCTGTCTGCTCAGTACACATATTTCCTTTTCATGTAGTACTGCAATAATGGCATATATACCTAAGGTGGTAACAATGATTAATATGTGCTTTTCATGCTTGCTGACATTGAGTCTACTTGGGAGTGTTATGCACACCTCAGGGTATAATCAATGGTCTTATAGGATGTGTATCACAGAGTGTATCACTTGTATGTGCAACTATCATGCAATAAACTTCTCTGTTCCCTATGTGTACCATCATGTTTATGTGCCATTTTACAGGTGCATATCAGATTCACAGGAATTTGTGTGTGTCTCCATTGAGTGCTTTTGTGTTGTTGAAGTAATAAGTGCTCACTGATTATCCTGTCATACGTTACACTACAACTATGTGCTGAGTGTATGTTGTACCCTTTAACTTTATCACTACACAACAGTTTCACTTCTCTGCATGACACTTTCACTCAGTACCACTCTGTATAGTATTACTCCTCTGGTTATTAGTTTGTTATGTGTGCTGTAGGTGAATGCTAATCAATACAGGTGGGAAATCATAGGTTTTTGCACATGCATTTCCTAAGTTCTCATCAAATGCATGTGCAAATTATGGTTCTATTTTTTGTGCAGGTGTGCCACCTGTTTGACAGGTTAACATGACAATACATAAAGATTATGCATTGCTTTTTTTTTCTCATTTTAGAATGCACCTATGTTCTTGGCAAGGTATGTGTTGTACATGCCTTTACATACACGGCTGCCTTACGTGCTGTTACATATGTAAGTTGCAGGTTCCATCAGTAGTAATATTGTCTGCAGCATATTGATCTTATAGTGTTTTAATGGACACATTTATGTGTGATGCCTTGCTGCAGACATCTCTGTAATGTCTGTTTTTTTAACTCATTCACCCCAGTATAGCTCTTTTGAGTGTGTACCTTTAACTCCCAGAGGGTGGCTTGAGCCTTTAAAAATTAAGTTATCACCTTGCAGTTCTAAGAAATACACATTGACAGAGATCAAATATCAATTCAGTTGTATTTTCCATCATATATGCTGCAAGATAAAATATTCTGATACCTTGTATGTAGTATGGTTTGGGAATTACTCCTGCAAATATGAACAAGTGATATTTGACGCCTAGAAGCACAGTAGGATGTAATTGCAGAAACACCTTGAGGTGCACTCATCTGTAATGAGTGCTTCACAATGGTTGTTGTGCATTACATGAGGGGTCTGCTTGTGACTTCAGACATTCCCACTTAGACATATTTTTGCCCATATGATACACATATGCATCGCATATGTCTACAATGATGTGATGTGATGTTTAACTATACATTTTGTGTCAGTTGCATTAGTGACCTGTGAAAGTACTGTGCTATAAAGGCAGTTTATCTGTCTGTCTCTCTCTCTCTCTCTCTCTATATATATATATATATATATATATGTGTGTGTGTGTATATATATATATATATATATATATATATATATATATATATTTATATAGATATATAGATAGATATAGATATATATATATATATATATATATATATATATATATATATATATATATATATATATATAGATATATATATATATATATATAGATATATATATATATATGTATATATAAGAAACGTGCGCACCATACATTCATAATGTTGATCCACATGAGTGTTCTCTGTAGTTAGGTCACATGTTCTCATTTGACTTCAATGTACATTGTCCTAATTTTGTGGTGGTATGCATGCATTATCACATTTATTTTGTGCTACAGTCTTTTGGTCAATGCCTGCCCACATCACCATGAACTTAATACACAGGAACATACCGTGATAAATGCCATTGTTGAACATATAATTGCAGATATCAGGAATGGGTATGTTGCAGATGCTGCATGCATGACAGTTATTCACTCATGGCAAACTTGTCCTCTGTCATAATGGTAGCAGGATTGTGATGTTTTCTGTCCTAGACTGTGAAGTGTCTCCAAAGCTGCAGTAAAATTTTGCTGCTCACTTAATGGTAAAACAGATATTTCTCTTGTGAAATGCAGAAGAGCTGTTTGGCATAGTGGGCAGATGTTTGCATCAATAATGCATTGCTAGTACTTCTAGCTTGACCTGTACTGCTGTGATCCTGTGTTTGTTTGCATGGATCTCAGCAACTTGTGGATTAATCATTTGTGGGCATGTCTAGAGTTGATACCCAACAGCAGAATATGGAAATATGTGATTCTGTCCTGCATTGCCCTTTTTTGCACAGGCATTTGTCCCTGCCACATGCATACAGTCATTCCTGATCTTATTTGTAAAGGGGTCACATAGCTGACAACATCACAGCAGTGCTGTCTGGTGCTTTGATTCATTAGCGTATGTATTTTTGCATGTTGTGATGTGCTTGTTCAGTATCCTTACCCAAGTATGTTAGCTTTGCATGGCACCTCCTGATCAGTCTTTATGAATATTGTCTGTGTCCCACATCATGTCCCTTTCATATGGTACCTACCTTTGTCTGTTCTGTGTGGTCCTTTTTGTTATTTGATTCTTACCCAACATTTTCTCCTCTTACATTTCACAACAATTTGGTATCATTTTCTTAAAAAAAATAAATAAATAAATAATGAAAAAGAGGATTATTTCCATCAGAAAGAAAAATAAAGAAAAATAAATCCTTGACCAACTGTCCTTCCCTTTGACTTCGTCCATCCTATGTGCTCCACTTCTTTATCCTCGCCCAATTTCTACCACCATATCTCCCCCACTCTTTGTGGTATGTGCATTACATGTGTTCCCTCCACACATGTCCCACCCCCATCTAAAATTTTTAGATAAAATTGTGCTATGATGCTGGTTATGTGGCACTGGAAGCTACATTTTGGTAAAAATTATTATTATTATTATTGTCACCTCACAGTAAGACATTGTCCTGTTCGATTCTCAGCTAAAGCGTCTTCCGTGTGGAGACATGCATGAATGGGCGTACCTTCATTGAAGGTTGTGTGTCAGGGCTGGCAACTCGGCTCGTAAAAATCTCATGCCAGTCATTAGTGGACTGGAGTTCTACTGTGGTGACCCCTAACCGGGAAAAGCTGAAAGATACAACAACATTATTATTATTATTTTTATTTTTTTTTTGCAGATTATGACATACTCTGCAAAAGTACAAAACATATATGAACTTTTACTGTTGGTTATGTACACTCTGTAGATGTATAGCAACATATATACTGTCATATAGGCCACGTCAGCAGAACAAAAATGTAACACGTTTTTGCATATCAAACTTATCTGCAAATTTTGACAGAATCCACAAAAATTACAATAAGTGGCAGAAGCCTTTGTTGCTTAATTACATGTTTGTACTGGCATTGCTTGCTACATGAACATTTTCTAACTGATATATACTGTTGTGGTGAACTTAGTGAACTTCTTTGATTTCCCTGACACTACTGTGATACACTTAAGACTAGCTGGCATAATGGTTAAGGACTTCTCCCCCAAGCACAAGGTTCAATTCTGACTTCCAGCCAGTGCCTGTCTCCTTGTGTCTTTGTGGGGTTCCTCACACCTCCAAAAAACATACTGAGTGCTTCCATCTCAAACTCACCAAAGAATGGAGCTGTGGGCAGCAGCAGAGACTCTGTATGGTGCCGTATAGGGGGAAGAGTTGTATAAACCTATCAATTTGGGCATCTACTCTATTACAATGTATCCTCATGGTAGGAGAACATGGATCACAGACTTTGCTTCATGGCAGGGCTAGCCATGTGATGGTGCAAAATATGACTCTATATGATTTAGTCATATTGAATAATGTTGTTAAATTAAGTGGGTTGAGGACCTGGCCTACTCTGACCTCACCACCCATTCTAAAGGTGGGAGAGATGTCTGTGCCCATATTGGCCAGTGTGCACCTGCCATAAAGCCCCAAATGTCCAGTTGTTTGGGTTACCTGGTGAAAAGGCACAGCTCAGAAGTAGATGACATTATAGTAAGGAGGAGGCTTGACATCTTGTGTATCCAGGAGACAAAATGGGAGGGCAGGCTAGAAATGGTGGGGGAACTATGGTGAGGGAGAAGCTTCAGAAGAGAGTGAGGGATATCATTAGAGTGAATGACAGACTCATGGCCATTAGACTCTTATCAGTATTCATAATCTCAGCCTATGCCCCACATGGGTTGTGATAGTGAGAAAAAGAGTGCATTCAGACAGCAACTAGATAAAGCAGGACAACAGGAACTGGTGTTGATAATGAGTGACATGAATGCACATATTGTAACAGACAGAAGAGGATATGAGGACTGCCTCCACAGACTTCTGTCCATCAAATGACAATCAAGTCAACACATGGTTCAGAAAGAGAGAAAGTCACAAGATCACAAACGAGTGGCCAACATGGCTTCCTCCTAGTAAGGAAGAGGTAGAATCAGTAATTGGAATGTCACCCCCAGGGCAACAGTCAGCCCACAGCATAAAGCACAGTGAAACTGTCAGCCCACAGCATAAAACATCGGTTCCCAAATTCAGCTGCAATCAGTGGTCAGAGAAGCCTCTAAGATCAACACAGACCAGGCTGAAGACCTGGAAGCTGACTGAAGAGAAAGCACAACAGTTCAAGGAAATTCTCAGTGCTCTAGCATCTAAAAAAGAAGAGGAAGTAGGTGGTGGTGAAGAAGACTGGCAGCACCTCGAAACAGCATGTGTAACAGGTATGTGGCCAAGCCAGGTATGGAGATAAGGTACATAAGGAAAGCTGGTGGTGTAATGCAGAAATCAAGGAAGTCATCAAAAGAAAGAAGGCTTGCAGGAAAAAGTAGGAGATAGTATAGACGGGCAAGGCCAAGAATGAATATTGGTTGGCTAACAAAAAAGCTAAGAAAGCAATCGCAGTAGCAAAGAATAAGGCATCAGAGGCACTCCACCAGATTCTGGAAAGTAAGACAATAGATGGCAAAATGGCACTATATCAGGTTGATAGGCAAATACAGAAAGATAAAGAAGATGTGTCCTGTCCGGTAGCCATTTAGCTATCCATCTGATGATGTAGGGGTTTATGCCAAACTCAGTAAGTTTATCTGTGATCACCGATTGGGGGATTGTGTTGAAAGCTTTGGCCAGGTCTAGATAAATGGTGAGTACCATTTTACTATCATCCATGGCCTGGTGACTTTCTCAAAGATATCCACCAGACTGAGCAAATCAACCAGGGTCTGGTCTAGTATTTGGAGTGCTCTTATGCCATTATTGATCAGGTCCATGATAATTCTCTCCATGACCTTGCAGATAATACTCATCAAGCTTATGGGTCTGTAGTTCCCTGGTTCAGCTGAAGGGGACCCTTGTGCAGAGGGACGACTATTGCAGTCCTCCATTACTCAAGGACAAACCCTGTCTCAAAGATGTGGTTAAAGAGGGTTTCTATTGGCTCTGATAGAGTCTGTTTCAAGCTATTGAAGTAGCATCCTGGAATGTTGTCAGGACCTATGGAGGCTGTGTTTTTGGCTTTAGCAAGTGCGGTAAGGACCTGTTACCTCATAATGACTGGTAATGGGATGGTCATGGGTATTTTGATGGGTGTGGTAGGAGGTGATGGGGGGGGGTTGAACTGAAATTGTCGGACAGCAGGCTTACTAGAATTTCAGGCTGGGTGTAAGTCTTGCCATTCATGATTAAATTGACACATTGCTGAGCATTTCCCCTGAGGTTAAAAAATAATTAAAAAAGCCTTATGGTTATCTTTCACCCAGAAGGCTATCTTTGCCTCATAGTTTGCTTTGGCAGATTTTAAGAGCTCTCTGATTTGTTTGTTTAGACTGGTGAGTGTCTTTTTGCTCTGTTTTATCTGTTCCTTCTTAGCTTTGGAAAGGATTTTTTTCCTTTTATCAAATTATTCTAAGAGTCCACTGTTTATTTTTGCCAGGAATCATGGGTTTGAACCAGGAAGGTATTGCCTCTTCTATGCAGCTCTGAATGTGGTTGTCCTGTGATTTTGTGTACAGCTCAGAATTGGCCTCAGTGTCATCCAGGTTTGGAGGGACTTGGAAGTTTTGTAAGCTGTCACTTAGTTTGAGGTAATTGGCCTTAGGAAAGTTTTTAACAGGTTTGGAGTTTGATGGGGGTTGTAGGTCAGTTTTAATACTAAAGGAGATCATTTGTGGTCAGATCTTACAAGGGAGGAGCTAATGCATGGAAGGGAGCAGCATCACTCCATGTGTGTGAGTACTAGATCTAGGATATTTAGACCTCTAACTAGGGAACTAACTAGTTGCTCCAGTGTATTTGCATTGATGAAGTCCAAACACTTCTGAGCAAGTGAATTATGGGTTGTATAAGTCTCCTAGTTTATGGAGGGGTAAATGAAGTCAGCCATAAGTATAGTGTTAGACTGAATGTTAAGAGATTCAAGGTAGGATGTGTGGTTTTCCAGACTCATGTTTGGGAATCTGTAGCTAGCAAGGAAATGATGGGGGGGGGGGGGGTCACATCTATGGTTATCTGGGCATGGAGCAGATCAAGTGAGTCATGTTATCAGACCAGTGTAGTAGTGTACCTGCCCTTTATGAACACTAAGACACCTTCTCCCTTTGTTTTATCCTGAGCTGAAGGGGATCGAAATATATGAAAGGCATTGTAGCCTTTGATAGCCGGATGCTTTCCACAGTTCTGAACCATTTTTTCATGACTGCACATATGTCGGCATTCTCCAGGGTGAGGACTGCTTCCAGGGAGGGCATTTTTTATTTAAACTTTTAGCATTGAGCAGCAGTACCTTTAGGTTGGCATTAGTACTTTTTCTTATGTTGGAGGGTTTAATAACTTAGTACGGCCTAAAAAAAGTTAGTATGGGGATAGATAAAGTTTCTGCCAGTATCCAGTAGCCAAGTAGTGACAAGCACAATCCATCTCTGGTAAAGCATTGTGTTTTGTCAATCATATCTCCTCAAGCTGACAGATATTGGATCCCCTTGTTGTGACACCAGGAAGTAAGCCAGTTGTTGAATTTAATCATGTTTTTGCTGGTACTGTGACATCATCCCTGATGTAGGTAGATTGCTGGTCAAGGTTAGATTCATACTGACCTGGGACACATATTCAGAGAGCTCCATCATGATTCTCTTCATATAGTCCAGTGAGGTACATCTTTGGTTGTATACACCCACATGAACTATGACTGTGTCACACTTGTACTTGTGGTTTAAAGGCTTAAATGTATGAATGATTTGGTGGATTCTGGCTCCATACAGACAGCTTACTGTGATCTTCTCCTTGTATAGCCTGGTAAGGAGGACATCAGTAGAATGGAATCTGGAATAAGTCGAATGTTTGGCTATGTGGCGTGTTGCCTTATGGGCTGGGAAGCAGGGCTACTATGATTTTTAGAATTTTGTGTTGCTTCAGGTGCTGTCTTTTTCTTTTTTGAGTGTGCATGGGACCACTGTGAGATGCTTTTTGGAGGTCATGGAGGTTTGGGGTAGATTACAAGTGAATACCTCTGCATATGTGGGTCTATGTATTTGTTCTTTATTGCTGGTAGTGAATGTTTTGGGTGTAACACTGACAACCTGGTCTGCATTTGTGTGTTTTTATGTGAGAGCTTTGCCTCCAATGACATAGTGTATCTACATCTGTCATACCCTGTGTTTTCCTGTTCTAAAACTAAATGGTTGTCAGTGCACATGAGGAAGGTTACTACACTGTCTCAATATCCACTAGGCCAGAAACATAGAAGACAGGGAAACACCTAGCCGTTATACCAGATCCTTAGTAGATGGCTAGGAGTAGGGGAGAGTCACTTAAACGTCTGAGTGTGTTTAGCAGTATACTATTAGATGACCTGCAGTGGTGCTCCCCTCTGCACAAACAAGCAGCTCTTTGAAAAACTATGAACAGTGGGAGACTATGGAGAGCATTTCCTATAGAGGATTTTAAACTGCAGTGGTTTGCTTATGTACAAAGCACAGATAAGCACATTTGCACAGGATATTATACCAGCAGGATGAAAGACTTTTACACAGTTAAGCCCTCAAGCCAATCAGATAAAAACAGAATAAGCCTTCCACCAGCAGTTCCTTAACTTGGATAGGTTGAATAGGCCCTCTGCTCCCACCAGCGTGCAGAAAAACTCTTTTAATGTAAAACAAACTGGTTTTGAGCTCAAGTGCAGTAACAAATGCTTTACAAAAAAAGGCACAACTCCTGCAGTATTGGGAATCTTGGAAATAATTTCACAAACCCTTAGAAATGTACCCAAATATAGAAATACCAGCAGGATAAAACAACTTTTACACAGTTAAGTCCTCAGACCAGTCAGATAAACACACAATAAGCCTTCCACCAGCAATTCCCAACTCAAATGGGTTGAATTAGCCTTCTGCATCCACCAGAGTGCAGAAAAACCTTCTTAATGTAATAGTAAACCATAAATGATTAAAACGGTAGTTTAATTTATAGGAACATGTTATTCTAATTTTTTTTTATGAACTGGATTAATTTGAGCTGCTACATGCAAATTGCACTTTCTGTTGTATTTGTATTATTTCTGAGCTTTTACATATGCTGAGTTTCTGAAAAGAGTATCTCTATGGGAGCCTTTACTGTCCCATATTGTAACTCAAAGATTTGTACTGCCTTAAGTGTACTCTGTGTAGAACATTATTATGTTTACTGATTTTTATAATATTAGTAGCCGCACTAGATTGTCTTAAGTGAACTTCTTCAGAACAATGTCATTGCTATTGCTATAATGTATATTGATTTATACACTATTATTAGTCATATAGGAGCTTTTCACCCCGGGCCTCTGCTGAAACTGGACAAGCTGTTCAGTCAGACTCTCCCAGTAAACAAATGTAAAAGAAGATGAAGAAAATAATAAAACAGGTGCACCATACATGAGAACTGCACACATAAAAAAAATATATATATATATATATATATATATATATATATATATATATATATATATGTATACCTACAACACCATTTTTCCAATTTTTATACATGAGGTTGAGGTGTCATTTCAATGGTGACAATCATCTGGGGACAATTTTCATACAGAAAATCCTTATTTATGCCTGGCTGCTCTTTTCATACAGTACTCCAGCTTGTACCTCAACAGGACCAAGAGAGGAGTAACTGAAACAGTCTGCACCTGGAGTGTATACCCTTACAGATATTACCTACTATATTACTAACTGTATCAACAACTTTGTTTTTTTTATACCTGTCGGTTTATTTCTGTTGATAGAGCCACACAAAGATTTTTGTTTATCTCTGTTTTTAGGGTCACTCCTGCCAATTAGTATTTTACTTTGGAATTATTAAGATCTGATTCAAAGTTTTTTTATACCTTCTTAACTTAAATGCCATCAAGCACCAGTGGGCCCCATATTGCAAGTTTGTGTACAGCTTAGTCAGAGCTTATGCATACGAAGAAGCACATATAAACTTAACAATGCAGCAAATATATGGACACTGCAAAGGTTGTACTATGGACTTTGTAATTGTTACGGAACACTCCCAGGCAACAATATGATGCAGAACCAGCATTTTCAGCCTTTTCACTTACCCCAGGCATGAAGTTGAGTTGAACCCACTTAATTTGGGTCAAATAGACTAAGTGAATAAGGAGAGAAGCTGTTGGCACCTGATGGTCAGTTTCAAGGAGAGAGAAGAAAAAATAATAAGAAACTCTTTGCCTGTGACACAGATTTCCTCTTCCTCACAATAGCAATGGTCATAACTTCAATTAAAATAATCTGTTTCTGAATCATTTTAACACCCACACATCACAGTGTTTTGCTTATTGCACACTACTAGCAACGGTCTTAGGTAGGTATTAAAATAAATAATAAATAAAAACTGACTAATTTTGAAGAGAGGCTGTAGGGAAATTTCAGAGGATGTGTTCTGCTGATTCTCCACTCACATTTTAGATGGTCAGTTTCAGGCATTTTAGCACATCTAAGTGAATTTGAGATAACTAGTTTAATGAAATGCCCCTTTAATGCTTAGCGTGCATGCACCTTGACATGTATCTCTAATGGCACACACAACATCCATGTAACTATTTATTCCTTCTTACTACACATAACTATCTATTCCTTCTTACCACATTGAATTATCTGTGTAGCTCAAGAAGATAACAGTGCATTTAGAACAAGACTTTTACATTAAAGAGGTACACTATCATCTTTTTCACCATTCAGTTAAGCACATTTTTTTTCTCCTGGCCTTTTGCTGTAACTGAATATGATGCAGAACCAGAACTGAATAGAACACAAATCACTTAACCAAAAGAAATGTGATTTTATACTGGCCATGTGAAGAAAATGCATTATTCTTGTGAAACTTGTAAGCTGTGAAGCATATGGGATATTGGACAGTTGTATAGGCTAACAACACTAACTTGGTATAGCTGTACCTGTAGATTTGTGTAAGGAAAGATTTCTCAAGTTACTTACTGTGACATTAACTGAATATGGTACATCTGAGGGGCCCAAATACATGAATATATTATGCAGTGCTTCCTGGGTTTATTCTGTTCCCCTATTTGCTTTATTTATTTTATTTTAAACTATGATTGGTGAGTGTATGTATGCATATATGCACAAGTGCATATGTATGAGTATGAAGATGAATGTGTGTGTGTGTGTGTGTGTGTGTGTGTGTGTGTGTGTGTGTGTGTGTGAGAGAGAGAGAGAGAGAGAGAGAGAAGAGAGAGAGAGATGTGTGCATACTTTTGTGTGTGTGCATTGATAGACTTCAGTTATTTAGTAAATAATAATGTATTAATTGTTTTTATTGGAGGGATTGTGCCTGTGTGCTTACTAATAGTAATGCTGAAGTCTGATCCCCAGTTATATAAATGTTAAAGAAACTCTAGAGAAAAATTTAACTTCAGACAGTATTGCTGTGTTGCAATGAATAAAGAATGGGATCAAATATGAAACTCAATTATCTGCAATCCTATAAAACACAAAGATCTCCATTTGTTTCTACCATTACTCTGGAATGGTCAATGCTATAAGGTAGAAAAGGATAATTACATACATATGTTACATGTGTGTGTGTGTGTGTGTTATATATATATATATATAAATATTTCAGATTTTAATGAATACCCCCTGAAGTGGGGGCTCTGCATCCACCCTCACTGAAATTAAATATACTAACTCCAGGGCTGCAAAAATATGAAGAACAGGGAAAAGTCCAGGAATTATGTAACTGTTGATATGAACTTGAACTGTTACATAATTTGACAAGATGTACTATTGACAAACCACACCAGCATTTTGGCTCTCATTAAGTCATATAGCATGTGTATATATATATATATATATATATATATATATATATATATATATATATATATATATGTGTGTGTGTGTGTGTGTGTGTGTGTGTGTGTGTGTGAATGTGTGTGTGTGTGTGTAAGTATATATATATATATATATATATATATATATATATATATATATATATACTGTATATACATATAAACAAGTATGTGTGTGTGTTTGAATTTACTGCACGTATTGCATTCAAAGAGAGAGTTTCAGAAAAATAAATGGAATCTGCACTCTAGTACTAAATGCCTTTCTTTACCAGGAGTGAAGGGAATTAGTATACTCCTACAGTGTTGAACTGGTATCACAGACAGCCTAAGTACCATGAGCAAAAACAGCCTTGCCCTATTTTATAATCCATTTCATTTGCTTTGTGACCAGCAAGCACTTTTTAACATTAAGTATGAGTGAATTATTTAATTAGGAAACTAAGGGGTAATGCCTATACTGAAAAAAATGTTTAAGGAAAATAATATATGGCATTCACATAAAATGGTGCTTCTTACCAAACAGTATTTATGCTGTAAAGGTACTGCAGTGGCTAAAAATTTATTACTTCTTGTATTGCTTCTCCTTTCTCCTTGTTATAGTGCATATGTAATTATAATTCTGATATCCATTAGTGGAAGTTACTTCAGTGAATCAGTGGACCAAGTACTCTAGCACAGCCCAGGTGCAATGCACTACATTCAGTACTTTCTTCTGCCTGATTTCACACAGATGTGCAAAGGGAAGTTAGCCATTTCCATTATCAAAGTCTCCCTAATGGGATCATAATGAAGGGCAAAGAGTTTCAGCAAAATAAATGAACATGCAGTTGTTATACTTCCAAAAAGATAGATAGGGCAAGGTGTATAAACACTGGAAATTATAAGTATTAAAAATGGAAATGATTATTACACCATATAAGTAAAATTAGAATGCATTCTTTAAAAAAAACGTGTGTGACAAAGCAGTTTTGGTTAAACCAAACTTGCCAATAACACATGCTCTAATCTCCCTGCTTATTAATTAGGTTTTGTTAATGTAGTGTCACACTCAGAGGGAGTGATTCTAAACATGGCAATCATAGTCCTGCTCATACCTTTTTAGCACCATTTTAAAGCATGAGGCCACACTCCAAGCTCGTCTGATAAGGACACCAAGATCATGGTCTGCCATCTGAAGGAGTTATAGCTGGATAAAACTGAGGTATGCAGTAATGGTAGCAACTGGAAAAAGATTAATAGCTGACAGGAGTTGGTTAGACACCGGGAAACCCTGACAGGCATCACAAACTTTGGCCACTGGTGCAGTCACTGGTATGATTTTCTGAAAAATGTGGAGGCTGGATCAGCTGGCTGAGTGGGTTGAGCAGGTAGAGGCAAGAAAACCAAGGTCCTATAGTATGAGTAGTACTGTAGAGAACAAAATTATATTTGTTTACATTTTTGGGGGTGGGGTTTAACGTAGGTAAAGCATATAAGAACATTACATAAATGAAGGTATTAGCTGAAAGAAATATGTGCACCTGCAGAACTGTATTTGTAAAGTTATTATAATAATTCAAAATAAAGCATATGCGTATCTGTACACAGAACTGAATCTGTATAGAAATACATGTAATATTTATGTTATAGTACTGTCTGCATAAATACAAATGTGAGATATGTATGAATAAAATAATAATCTGCATATATACATCTGAAAACACAGGTATACATTTTCATGAATACTTTTACAACTACTTGTTCATGTCTTTAGACTAGAAAAATCTTTGTATTTCCATATGTTCATGTGATATTGCATTAAATTAGGTAGTAGTTACATTACATGCAAACAGTTTGTGTAGGTCTGAAAATATTCCCTTCTGTATGAAAGTCATTTATTTTCAAAACTTTAAGTACACATACAAGATGGCTATAGTAAGTCAGGCATCACATCCTTGTGAGATAGAAGCTTGGGGAAAGGGGGGTGTTGCTGCAGTGTGAAGTGAATATCCAGCACATATGTTAGTGAGAAATAACCAATATTATCAACTCTTTATTACTTCTTCATATATTTTAAATCAACATATATGCTTAGAATTGTTAATTAAGAAACTATTAAATACACTTTTGAACATCTTAGGATATGAAAAGTTTCATAATTTACTACATTGCTCTGTGTGTCTGCACTTTCTGGATGAACCAAATTCAGAGACTGTTCCATGCAAAGCATAAATATTTAAAAAAAGAATTCTACTGAAACTATGCATTTGATTGTAAGTGACAGTAAAGGTAAAATTAGCAAAGTATGAGAATTTATACATTATTTGATCAAATACACGGTAAGCACATAATGTAAAGAAATAGTAATGGTGTGCTTATATGCAAATAACAAAAAATGTGAAGTTCAGAACAGCAAGAATTATCTTATGTCTTCTTCTTGCAGCTGAGGTTGAGGTCTCTTACAGCAGGACACTGCAGGAGTGGAACTTGAAAAGATTGACTGATTCCTCCAGTAAGCCCTTAATAAGTAGGCCTAAATAAAAATAGTATATAGTAATTGTGTGTCCAACTGATTTCATTAATACATATAAGTGGAAATAATTAACAATAATTAATATAGAATTACCTAAAGTAGCAGAGTGCATTCAATACATTACAACAAGTAAGAGTGAGACAGATGTTAGAATATAAGTGTGGTATTTCTGTATTTAGCTGATTTAATTACTGCATATAAGGAGCTTACTGACCATTTTTAGTACCCGAAGGAAGCAAGCAAGAGAGATATAAGTAAAATATTTCTTTCTTAACTAATTTTATAAGTTAGTTATTTATGACAGGTGCTTTTACTAAATGTGATCATTATGTTTGTGTAGTACACTATAACCAGTAAGCCCCACCATTCCATGATATCATACACTGTCCCGCCAATTAAACATAAGCATGTTCTGAAACATTTCATCGCGAAAGTCTGCATATGCACTTCATATAACATTTCATCCCAAAGTTTGCATAAGCACTTCCCATAAGCTTTCAAAGAAAGGTATGCTTAAACACTTCCCATACATTCTGTTTTACTTCAATAAGTATTTATAAAAGCAGAAATGTTTCAAAGTAAGAATCTGAACACTGTAACATGATGTGTGATTTTATTGTTTGCATTTTGTCTTTATCCTCCCCCCTTCTTCTCTGTTTTTTGTTAATTCTGGATTCCTTTCTCCGTTATTATTTCATTTCTCTTTATTTTTAGAGATTCAAAGTTTTTTGGAGAGACCC